>NC_057794.1:497105318-497191954 GCF_018294505.1 Triticum aestivum | reverse complement strand
GCTTGACGACTATGCGCATTCCGCGGGCGTGTTTTTGAATTTGAACTAAAAGAAGGGGGAACGTGATGTGGTGAGCATCTATGCTTCAAGATCTGTTCAATCGATTTGATGACGACCAATGCGTTGGACATGAACCTCCAGAAGTTTGACGACGGATTTATAGTATGTAGGAAGGTAGAATCATCTCCAATATCCTCCTTTTTGAAGAAAAAATCATCTCCATTTTCCTAATCAAGCTTTTAAAAGAGATGCTTCTCTGATTTATTTTTTCCGTGTGCATTCTCTTCTCTCTTTATTTTGATGTTTTTTTGAGGATGGTTCTTCTTTTCTTTCTTGTTACCTTCAGACCTTTTGTGTTTCAGGCCCAAGAGTCCTCTGGAGGAAAATGACCTCAGGCGTCCTCGCTGGGCTCTTTCAGGCCCGAGAGGCGGCAACTACCCATCGCGGCCCAGTTACTGCCATGAGGCGCCATACCCTAGCAAGCTCTCTATATAACAAGGTGCAGTCCCCTATCCGCCGCCGCTGAACTCTCCTCCTCCTCCCATCCGCCACCCAGTTGATGCCGCCGCCGCAGCAGCAGCAATCCTGTCGTCGTCCTCCCTTTTTGATGCTGATTGTTTTTCCGGACCATGCCTTCAGTTAGATGGTTCTGTTCTTCTTTTCCTGCTGTCTCTCTCTGATATTGGTTTTGGTTTGATCTGATGATGATTCCGCATCTGGAAAGAAGCTTCTCCCTGTGATCCAGATTCGTTCGATTGGTCGCGGGGGGGACGCTGCAGCCTTGGAGCTCTTTCCTGAGAGCAAGTGCGCAGGATATAATGCTGGCCGGCCGATCTAGATGGCTCTCCAGTTTGGCTTTTCTGTGCCATTTTCTTCCGTGTTCTGCGTCCCATGTTTTATGAATTGTGCCTACGGATGTGGATGTTGCCTTTTGCCCTTGTTCGTCATCGACTAACGTTGCTCTTAATTAGAGGACTTATAATTAACAACGGACGTGAAACAACTACCTCTGCCCAGTTTGGCACTCTGGTCTCCAACCGCCTGTAGTTTAAAGGCCGGACTTCAAAATTAATCGGCTGTATGACTCTGTGGAAGGTCGAATTGGTCGCCCTATAGCCTGTGTTGCCCTTGCTAGTCCTGTGCTCTGTGAAATTGTTTTATCTGGATTCGTGGATCTGTCCCAGTAAGTTGGCAGCGTGGCTATAAAACATTTGGTATATTAAAAATATGGGCACCACTAGGTATCAGATTATTGATGTTTCACACCTATCATACCAGTCCTAATGTGCATATTTTCGCCATGGAAACATTCCTTTTACTTGCTTCTGAAAATAATTTCTTATCCATATTTACAGGAGATAATGTGCATCTTTTTGCCATGGAAACATTTTTAACTGTTGAAAGCATATGGGAGATGATGTGCATTGGTACAACTTATGTTTTCCGAGATGCATTTTGATGCAAAGACGACAATTCTTTTGAGACATTCAAAACTGACGGAAGCATATGCTTTTGTGGTGCGGTAGAAAAATATTGTTCAATCGAAGGATTTAATCTATGTTATATTTTAGGAGAAGGAAATGAATTTTTGGTGTAAAGGAAGCTTTTTTTTGTATAGTGCTTCGCAAAGAAATCATCAGTAGTAAGCACACCAAGAATGATTAAGCCTCGAATTTGTGTAATAAGATAAGCAAGAAATATTAATTACGTTTTATGATTAAGTAAGCATACACTTACAATGCTGAAAGCAAATAAAAGTAGGAAGCATGGCTACTGGAAGCACCGGCTTCATTATATCGTAACATATATTAAACACACTGGAAGCATGGATTTTGTTTTTTAATTGCTGGCATGATTGGGTGTGGAAAGTTCTGTTTTGAAAATAAATTAAGAGCATACAATAATTATATAATATTGAAATAATCTGGAATATTGATATATGGTACTTGCGAGCATCAGTTTCATGCTATTAAACAGAAAACAAGAATATAAAAATTGAAAGCATGGTTGAAATGTTGAAAAGCAGAAGTATGCTACATAGGTAGGATGGATATTCTGGGAGCTTCAGACTCATTCAAAAAAGCAAAAGGAGGAGTTGTTACAGCAGGTAGAAGTGTTAAACCTCAGAAGCTTGCTTGTATTGCCAATCCATACGCAAGTACAAGCATGTAGTGGATATGTATTTAGCATCGATCTCTGTAGAAACAACAAATCTTGTAAGCACAAGGCATGTGTGGCCCAGTGGAAGCATACATACAAATCCAAACCTGAATAGAATCCTTGCCGCAAATATTAGGCGATTAGTAGTGTCATAGAACACAAGTGAGAATGTTTTGAGCCTAAATCAACTTCTACCAGGATAAGCCATGATCCGGGAAGGCATTGATTTGAGTAAGAAAATACACTCTGTAAGTATATTGCAAGGAAATTTAACCATCATGGCAGCCTGAGAGACGGAGCTGCAAAATCAGGTACAGTATGGTGTGCTGCTCACAAGAAGGCCATCATGGCTGCAGCGTGCAGCCACCACGATGGGCTGGATGGTATGCTACCGCTGCAGCTAGATCGAGAGCTCAGCCTTCCACAAGAAGCCCAGGGATGAAGGAGGTGAGGAGCTCATCGGCGGCGTGGGTGAAGAATGGCGAGCACTAATCGGATGATGAATCAAGGAAACGGCGGCGACGGGAGTGGAGTTAGGAACGGGTGCGAGGATAAGCTGCGGGATTTAGGGATCGCGAGGATTTTTCCGTTTACCTTTTTTTTTTTTGCGTGGAAGATGGGTTGTTCCAAGTGATATCTGGACCGTGAGATCTAAGGTGAATCAACGGAGAAAAAGGGGTCTGGCGATGGAGAGAATTCAGACGCCTGATGTAAAGTATTTCCCTAAAAATATTATAAATCTATAACATGCTAAATACAATGTTGGGATGAGATGACTTGCAGTGTGTGTAATCTTTTCACGATAAAATAAATAGTTGTTCTATTTTTGCATAAAGTTTAGAACTTGCAGTGTGTCTATGTAGTTTCTTTATTTTCAAAGATTAGATGACTTCTCAGTATTGGGTGTAAAAGCATCATACCACAGTGTTCCAAAATAAGTGAGTCAACTTTATACTAAATTTAGAGACGGATGGAGTAGATACAATCATACAATGTTTGGATTCAAGATTACTATGTAATTTCTTGGAGATGACTTCCCTGTGGTTTCTAAAAGAGATTGAAATTGGATGTGCACATCGAGAGTGTCACTATTCACTCAACTTATTATGAGAGTTTTTGGAAGCCCTTGACTCATCCATCAAAATAGATTGGAAGCCGTTATTGATGAATGGACATGGGCCAAGAATAATTCCCTAGAAGTGGGGACTATTGAACCAAAAATCTTCATAACATCGAGGAAACTTTCAACTTAATGAAGAATCAAACCAACAAAAGCAATATGGTACTATAATATAAACTTGTTAGATCAAATAAATTGATCTGCAAGGAAAACTTGATTTGCAAGGAAAACACTCTCGCTCCATTCTAGTGCTACGGTAGAGTTTTCTTCTTCAAGCACACTATAAAGACGGCAGAGATCTTTTTTTATTTGCAAAAACACTAGATAGACGCAGATGAAAACCACAAATAATTTTTTAATATTTTAACACGAACTACTTATATCTGTGAACCAAGGTTGTATGTTTAGGACTTTTGAAAGGAATGTTTATACAATGTAACAAATGTTTGGGAATTTTTTATTAAAAAGTTTCATATCATGAAGATATTTTTGCGACATATAAAACATGATCTAATACTAAAAAAATGTTTGACATGTTTAAAACATTATTCATGGCATTTATGAAAAATCTTCAATGCAAAAACGAACAAAGAAAACTGATGAAGAAAAACATAGAAAAAAACACAAAAAAAGACGGGCAAAAGTTCCCTAAATACAGTCCCCACTGTAGCATATAAGGTCCCTAAAACCGCTTAAAGCACAATTGTTGTCCGGGACGGCCAATTATTACTGTCGCCCAAGGCGAACTATCTCGCATTAGGTAAGATATAACATTAGTGTACATAACTAAATCGATTGATGATAGGTGGTATGTCCATGCTCGGCCCGTGTAAACTCGCGGGAGCTATTTCTCGCTTATATGTGAGGCGTAACTAGCTCTGGGGCGCGATCGATTTAGTGGGTTGTCACCTTAGGGCTTTTTCTTGGAAGGTTCTTTAAATTGGTTTGGACTAGTTTTAGCACCTTCCGTGTGTTTTCTTCTTCTTCATTTCTGTGTATTTATTTATCTGCTTTATTTGTTTTTTTTACATTTTTCCTTTTTGCTTTGTCTTTTTATTTTATATAATTTTTAATACAAATTGTACATTTAACGTATAATCGTGAAACATTTCGTGTACATGTTTTAACATTTTTAAAATCCACGATAAACATTTTTTTAAATACATATTTGAACATTCCCTTCGTTCCTAAATATAACTCTTATAAAGGTTTCAAATGAAGTACAACATACGGATGTATATAGACATATTTTAGAGTATAGATTCACTCATTTTGCTCTGTATGTAGTCCCTTGTTGAAATCTCTAAAAAGACTAATATTTGGGAACGGAGGGAGTACATTTGAAATAATTTTTAGAATTATGAGAACACATTTTTATTCTAAACTTATGCGAACACATTTTTGTCATTGTATAAACATCTTCTAAAATTGTCATGGACATATTTTTGAAACTTATGAGTATTTTTCAAAATGTCTTGTGAAGTTTTTGAATGGCATGATTCTTTCAAAATTACGCAAACTTTTTTCAAATGGTATAAATATATTTTAAAAATACTACGATGTTTTTAGAACTTGTTAACACTATAAATCTCACAATCATTTTTTCAGGATACAAACATTTTTCTAAATTACGCTATTTTGAATTAATTGACGCAGCCTCTATAATTTATGTAAGACGTTGTATAGAAGTTGCGTCAATTAATTTAGACCTAAGGGATAACATATTTTTTACGCTGGTTTAACATTTGTAAATTCATGGTGAGCGTTTTTGGAAATTTAAGTAAATTATGTTTTGAAATATATGTATTCAAGTGTTACAAAAATATAAAAATTCGTAAAAAAACATAAAGAGAAAAATACTAACATAAGTTATAAAAATAAACACTACTTGGGGGCTCCAATAATAATGACCGGAGGCGTCCCTGCAGGGGAGACCTACCTCGGTCTGGGCACCCCTATGTCTCGCTTAAAGTGAGACGTACCGAAGCCTCGCGTCAGGACAGCGCCAGAAGTGCCAGTCCAGGTGCGCGGGAGGCGACGGCCTCGTTTCTCTGTTTTTTTCTACGTTTTTTGATTTTGTTTCCTTCTTTTTTAACTCTTGTTTATACTTCCAATTTTTTTGAATAAATATGTTACAAAAAATACTTTACATATAAAATTTGAAAAAAATGTTAAACATTTGAAAAATATTAAATGTGTATATAGAAATGAATTCAAAAATATACAATGCATATGAAAAAAGTTCGTTATGCATTATTGTGCATCTGTGCAACAAACCAATCAATTTTTTTGATATAATAAATAATGTGTCATTGTGCCACCAAAAAAGTATGTGACTAAAAGTCATAACATAAACAGATGAGCAAGCAAGCCAATCAGAAGTTCATAACCCATTCATCATGAAGATCTATGCGCATATTGCTACGGATGTTAAAACATGAATTTCTGGCATTTACCGTGATATGCAGTCGCACGACATTTGGAATGAATTGGAGGAATGTGGAAACCATCTTTGCCTCATTGGGGACACCGAAACGCATCTGTTGTATAGAAAAAATGTTGACAATGTATTAAAAAAGCTTGTATTGTATTAAAAAATCTTAAACTTATATTTCAAAAACGTTAAATGTAACACATGAAATTTTAGTTATGTATAGGAAATTTTTTGACTAGGTATAGAAATTTTTTAATCTTGCATTTAAAAAAATGTCAATCGAGCATTTGAAAAATGTTAAATGGTATAGAAAAAAGGTTGACCATGAATTAAAAAAATGTTTGTCTTGTATTTGAAAAATGTTAATCTTGTATTTTAAAATATGTATAAAAAATGTTGACCATGTATTAGAAAAATATTAATCTTGTACTCACTCCGTCCTGAGTTACTTGTATTAGATTTATCTAGATATAAATACATCTCTATCTACACAAGTCAATGAAAAGTAATTCGAGACTGAGGTAATATTTAATTTTTTAATCAAGCATAAGAAATTGTCAAAAGTATGTATGAAAAAATGTTGACCATGTATTAGGAAAATATTATACTTATATTTAAAAATCTTAAACATATATTAGAAAAATATTTTTGGCATATACAGAAAACATAGCATAAAAACCAAGAAAACAAAAATAAACAGAAAGACAATGGAAACCAGAAAAGAGACAAAAGAAAACAAAAAAGAACCCGGAGAAACAAGTGTAAAAAAATGAAAACAGTGAAAACTGAGAAAAAAACAAAGGAAAAGAAAGTAACCCGATGAAAGCGGGAAAGATAGAAACAAAACAAAAAATGATGCAAAAAAGAAAAGGAAAAACAGTAAAAACCAAGAAGTAAACGAAGAAAAATAAAGAAAACAAAGTGATAAAGAAATAAAAGAAAAAACACAGTGAAAACAAAAAAGTAACAAAAACAATTAAAGTAAAATAACATACTGTAAAGAAAATTTAAAACAATGAAAAACAGTAAAGAAACATAGAAACCGTCGAAAAGTAACAAAAAATCAAAAAATGGAGAAAAGCAACAAAGAAATAAAGAAACCAAAAAAGAGATTATAAAACAAATAAAAGACAAAAGAAACGACCATGAGCGAAAAAACAGTGAGCCAATGAAGCGTTCGGCTCAGTTGCAAATAGTGATCACGAAGAAGCGGAAAAAAAGAACATAAAACGGGCCACCCAGTTACTCCGCGAGGAGCTATTCCCTTCAGGCGAGAGCAGCTTGCATCTCGCGTAAAGCGAGATATAGCTCTCGTGTTTCGGTCTTTGTTATAAGTGAGACAAAGCGCTGTCCTGTAAATCTCTACTTCATTGGATTAGGCCCAATATATATTTCGGTGGTGGCCTCTTGATTTCCGTGGCCTAGAACGCCGGCCTTGCCCGCCTAGCCTCTCACTTGGTCAGGCCTGACAATATTGGCAATAGTTTGATGGGTCACGCTATTCGTCACCCTGGGTGAGGAATAATTATTCTTCACCCCCCTCTATATTATCATCAATGCATCGTAATTTTACGTTCTGTAAGTTTTGTCTTATTTCCGACGTAAAAAGAAACCGTAAGAAAATATATAATCGTCGTAAAAAATATGTTATGTTATGTAAAATTACAAACGGAAAAATATAGTGTAAAATACACATAAACTGCAAATTTTCTTGTATTATGACCTATATTTTTATTTTCTTATGCCAAATTTTACGTAGTGAATCAATAGAAATATAACTATTTGAATTCCAAACGTAATTTAATTCTGAAATGATCGTAAGATTACCTCGGATGAAGAATAACTTATTTTGCACCCTGGGTGATGAATAGTATCATTAATAGTTTGATATAGGTTATAATCTATTTCTTCTCTTCTAAAAAAAGGCTATACTATGTTGTCTCTGTTGTGCTCAAATGACTCTCAAAAAATAAAAATAAAACCATGTTAAAATTATTAACTTAAATTGAAGGACATGTAAAGCATCTATAGGCGGACACTCAAACGTCCGAGCGGATAGCCCGGTAAAAAAAGTGATCCAGACGGACGCCTCAAACCGACCTCAAACTCTCTGAATGATCGGCAACTCTCATATCCAGCTCAAATCTGGGGCGGATATGGGGTGGTCCGGGCGCGACCATGCGCGTCCGCCGCATAGGAGCCGACTCACACTGGCCCACGCGACTCCTCATACATTCGTCTCCATCCACTCCCCGGACCTAACCTTAACCACTCCACTCCACTCCGTTCAGTCCACTCCGCCCTCAAAGCTCCCGTCCAACGATCTCAAACCTTCTTCGGCATGGCGGGCAGCGGATCCGAGTCCTTCATCAACCTATGTGCAAACTGGGATGTCATCCCAGTCGGGCCAGAGGAGGAGATGGCCGCCCGCATTGCGCTCCGCCGCAACCGCAAGGAGAATGCCTGACAACGATCAGACTCGATCCACCAGGGATCCATCGCGTTCGCCTAAATGGTGCGTGGATCCTATGCGGGGCGTGTCGTCGCTTCCTTGCCGGAGGCGGTGCGCTCCGTCTGGCGTCCGAATGCCTTGGCGACGCGTAGCCCCTTCGTTGGTATGCGGACGACGAGGCCATCCGTGGCCCGTCCGCTGAGTGTATGGCGCGGCGTGCCCACCGTGCAAGGCAGAAGGCGAGGCCGTGGCAACCTGTGATGACCGGATAATTATCTACTAATGGTGCCATGTCACCTCGATTTTTGTTAATAAACTCACGTTAGTTCGAAACGATTCATAATTAAAATTTTAATTAAAGGCAAAAAATAAAAGTTTTCAAATATTAAAACTAAAATGTTCGGAGTGAGCCAAATAATGCATAGGTAATTATGGCGGAGGAACTACACTTTTATAAAATGCTCAAATACTCTAAAACGATTTAAACAGTAGCAAAATCAATTATATAAATGCCTTTGGTATTTTATAAATTACTAAATTATCTTAATTCGGGGTAAAAACTTTTCATGACAGTGGGTTATTCTGAAACATTACTTTAGGGGCTATTGTCATATTTTACTAAACTAAAATTAATGTGTAACTAAAAGAAAACAGAAACAAAAAAATTAAATAAAAGGAAAACAAAGATAATTAAACGACAACCCCCTCCCCCGACTGGGCCCTGGCCCAGTTGGCCGAAGGGGCCGGCCGGCCCAGCCGACCCCCTCCCGCCCCCCGTGGCCTCCTAGGCCACCCCACTCCCCGAACCCTCACCCCTACCTATCCCCACTCCCCACTCGCTTCCTCCTGCACGCCTCTCTTCCCTTTCCAGTCTGGATCGGGGCAGAGGGCCCCGACCCCCTTCGCCACGTCGCCACCGCCCGGCGCCTTCGGCCACCCCTCACCGGCGCCCGCCTCTCCATCTCCTCCTGCATGGCGCCCGCCCCCACCTTGACCGGACCTAGATCAGGATCGATCCCGCTGTGCCCCGACGACCGCGCCCCGCCGCCCGGTTCTGCTCGACGCCATCTTCCACGTGACCGCCGTCGTCCTCGTCTCCTCCTCGCCAGACGCCGGACGCGACCTCGACTCCTCCCCAAGCCCACTGCCAGTTCCCTACGACCTCCCCGTGAGCTCCCCTCTCCTCGTGCACCTCCGGCCTCCACTTGCTCGCCCCCGCGCGCGCCACACGCCCCCTGCCGCTCGCAGCACCTCCGACCACCTGCGCGTGCACCCGCCGCCTCCTTCCTTGCTGCTACTACTGCGCTAGCCACCGCTGCTCGCTCTCGGCCGCTGTCCGCATCCCGTCTGCGCCGCTACCGCCCCACACCGCCTCCGCCTCACCCCCATGGCCATTGTGCCCTGCCCCGCGCGACCCGCTGCTGCCCGGCTCGCCTGCCGCGACCGCTTGGCCTGCTGCTGCCCCACTGGCGTGCGCCGCTCTCGACGTCCGCCTCCAACCGCCGGCGCACCGCCCATCCGTGCTGCTGCGGTTGCTGCTGCCATTTTGCCACGCGCCGCTGTTCCCGCCTGCACGTCACCGACCGCGCGCCCGTCGCCGTGCCTCGCCTGCGCCACCAAACCACGCCACCTGCGCCCCGCCTCGTCCCTGCTCGTCGGCGCCCTACTGCTGCCACGGCCACGCCTTTATGCGTGTGGTCGCATGCCCATCCCCGAGTGGCTCGGTTGAGCCATTGACCGCTGGGGCCCGCCCCGGGATAAGAACGAAAATAAATGTGAAAAAAGAATAATGATAATAATCAATTTTTAATTAAAATTAATTAATGTAGCTTAAATAGCTAATTAACCTGTAATTAGCTTGATGTGTCCATGACAGTAGGACCCCACCTCTAATTGCACTGATTTAGACAATTTGTTAAAATACATGTGACACTAACAGATGGGCCCCGTCAACTAATTATCCCATTAAAAAACAATCTGTTAAAATGTCAGCCAATGGCAGGTGGACCCCCTGTCTAGTTTAACCAAGTCAAACTGCTGACTGGACTAGCCTAGTCATTGACAGGAGGGTCCCACTAGACCCCTTTGACCAGTCAACGGTCCCAATTGACTGCTGACTGGGCAGTCAACTGGACCCCACCTGTCAGCCCCTTTGGTACATTGTTGTGTACAAGCTGTGGGTACACATAGCATTTTCACCTTTAATTTTGAAATAGTAAATAAATCCAGAAAATTTTAGAAATCATTTAAAACTTTGAAAAATCATATAAAATAAACCGTAGCTCGGATGAAAATACTTTGTACATGAAAGTTGCACAGAAAGACGAGACGAATCTGAATACGCAACCCGTTCATCCGCCACACATCCCTAGAATACCAAACACGCAACTTTCTCCCTCCGGTTCGTCTGTCCGAAAACGCGAAACACCGGGGATATTTTCCCGGATGTTTCCCCCCTTCACCGGTACCACCTCATACCATGTTAGGGCACCCCTAGCACCGATACTTGTCATGTCATGCATCTCTATGCATCTGTTTGCTTAAATATTTATTGCTTTCTTCCCCCTCTTCTCTCCCTAGACACCGAGAATGACGCCGCTACTACCCAGTATGACTACGATGTTGATGACCCCTCTCTATTGCCAGAGCAACCAGGCAAGCCCCCCCTTTGATCACCAGATATCACCTACTCTAATCTATACTGCTTGCATTAGAGTAGTGTAGCATGTTACTGCTTTCCGTTAATCCTATCCTGATGCATAGCCTGTCCTTACTACTACTGTTGTTACCTTTACCTGCAATCCTAATGCTTAGTATAGGATGCTAGATTTATCATCAGTGGCCCTACATTCTTGTCCATCTGCCTTGCTATACTATCGGGCCGTGATCACTCGGAAGTTGATCACGGGTATATACTATATACTTTATACATGATGCATGTGGTGACTAAAGTCGGGTCGGTTCGTGGAGCACCCGCGAGTGATTCACGGATTGGGGGCTGAAAGGACCTTTGTCCCAACGGCCCTTTATGTGGATCTTTGTGGCGAAGCGACAGGGCAGGTTGAGATCACCTAGGAGAGAGGTGGGCCTGGCCCTGGTCGGCGTTCGCGGTTATTTCAAGATAACACGTTTAACGAGATCTTGGTATTTGATCTAAGTCTGGCCACTGGCCTATACGCACTAACCATCTACGCGGGGACAGTTATGGGCACTCGACGTCGTGGTATCAGCCGAAGCCTTCGTGACGTCAGCGACTGAGTGGCGCGCGCCGGGTTGGACCGCGTAACACAACTTCCTTTGTAATGGAGGTTGCCAGGTCTGCTCACCGGCCGCGTTCGCAACGTGCAGGCGTGCAAAGGGCGATGGGCCTAGACCCCTGCGCCATAGGATTTAGACCGGTGTGCTGACCTCTCTGTTGTGCCTAGGTAGGGCTGCGACGTGTTGATCTTCCGAGGCCGGGCATGACCCAGGAAAGTGTGTCCGGCCAAATGGGATCGAGCGTGTTGGGTTATGTGGTGCACCCCTGCAGGGAAGTTGATCTATTCGAATAGCCGTGTCCCTCGGTAAAAGGACGACCCGGAGTTGTACCTTGACCTTATGACAACTAGAACCATATACTTAATAAAACACACCCTTCCAAGTGCCAGATACAACCGGTGATCGCTCTCTCACAGGGCGACGAGGAGAGAATCATCGGTTAGGATTATGCTATGCGATGTTACTTGGTGAACTTACCATCTACTCTCTCCTTCTGTTGCAAGATGGAGGTTACCAGAAGCGTAGTCTTCGATAGGACTAGCTATCCCCCTCTTATTCCGGCATTCTGCAGTTCAGTCCACATATGATATCCTTAATCCTTTTGATACCAATGCATACATATGTAGTGTATCTCCTTGCTTGCGAGTACTTTGGATGAGTACTCACGTTTGCTTTTCTCCCTCTTTTCCCCTTTCCTATATCCGATTGCTGCAACCAGACGTTGGAATCCAGGAGCCAGACGTCACCGTTGATGACGACTACTACTACTCGGGAGGTGCCTACTACTACGTGCAACCCGCTGACGACGACCAGGAGTAGTTTAGGTGGATCCCAGGCAGGAGGCCTGCGCCACTTTCGATCTGTATCTCACTTTGTGCTAGCCTTCTTAAGGCAAACTTGTTTAACTTATGTCTGTACTCAGATATTGTTGCTTCCGCTGACTTGTCTATGACCGAGCTCTTGTATTCGAGCCTTCGAGGCCCCTGGCTTGTAATATGATGCTTGTATGACTTATTTTATTTGTAGAGTTGTGTTGTGATATCTTCCCGGGAGTCCCTGATCTTGATCGTACACGTTTGCGTGTATGATTAGTGTATGATTGAATCAGGGGCGTCACAAGTTGGTATCAGAGCCGACTGCCTGTAGGAATCCCCTTTCCAACTCCTTGGCCGAAGTTGAGTCTAGACATTGAAAAACTTTTTACTAACATGGCTGTGTGTCTTATGGGCACACGTCGCCATTGTGTGGTAGTAGGATCTTTTATTCCTCAACCTATACTCTAGGACTCTGACATCTCTTCTATTCGGGTTAAACGATTTTACTAACTCTGACTCTAGGTTCTCGATATTGCTTTCTCCCGGAGAGCCCCTTATTACAGATGATCGTCTGCTGCACCAGAAGAATCCGAAGATACTCTCCGATGTTCTCTTGAGACTTTATGGCGTCGCTTTTGCAATTCCCTTCCACTGATAAACCCCTGTGGATAACCACGTATACTCACCTTTCATACGACGCTTCCCAGCTGATCTTGTTATTATGAGATACCTCGAAATTCTCTCTGTTGTTCCGAGAATCCTTTAAGCTTACCGCCTTGCTGTTCTTGTCACCTGAATACCCCTATGGATAATTCTCGCACTTATCGAGTATCTGCTCATCCCCCAGTTGTTCATGTGTTTCACAATGGTCTTCGAAATACTATTCGATCCTCCAAAAATCCTTAGTAGCTTATTGCTCTGCAATACTTGTCTGCTTGCATTATGGATGCTTTCCATATGTCTGGCAATATTCGTCAGTATCCTTAGACACCGTCATTTTGATCCTATTGATTCAACATGAGTGCGAATGCACGCAATCATCAGTTGATCCTTTCAAATTATCTTTCTGGCTCAGACGTCATTTTTGAACATGAGCTTGTTCTCGACCAATCTGTTTGCCGTCAATTGTACCCTTAGGTCTATTGAACTTATCCACCCTTGATCAGAGCGTCTGCTTCTGATCCTTCTATTTGGAAATCATAATTCCTTTGATATCTAAGCATCGAATCATTCAGGTGTTCTATAATCTGATGCCCTTGCATCCTTTCTCAACTGATTGTGTGCCGATGCTCACATCAGCTCCGCTATGGACCGTCAAATCCTTTATTGGATTATTATTCGACAGTGTCCTCCTTATTCAATAACCTCGTGAGCCTTTCCTATGATACATAATGCTTTTGGTAAATTGTATCCTCTGTTTTCTCAACCATGCTCTATTTTCGAGCTGGTGATATTTACGATTGAAGCTTGTGGTATATGTTTCCACGATACCCTGACGGGCTGAACCTATGCCTTTCTTAATCTGTGTGAACCCAAAAGTTTTCATGGTTCATACTCCTCTGGTAATTCACCAGGTAGGTTTTGACACTGAAATCATTTTTATCTAGAGCAGTGAATGAAAGGTTATGCATTGAAGAAGTGGGAGTCGACCTTGAACTTTGTGTTCATGCCCATGGACACGATGTAGATCTTATCATTAAAGCTTCTCTTAAATTAATTTTTCCCTTGGTATAAGTTCTTATATCTGGGATCCGGCCTTTTGCAATCGTGGTTTCGACCATATGTTCTTCTTTGACCCCATTTCACGGGCAAGTTTAAGCACTTGTCTTCTGTGTATCAATACACCAGTCCAACCTTTACTTTGATCTTCCATCGAGTATTACACCATGGTACCTCGATAATATCAAGTACTACATAACCTCTTATGAGTTCCTCATCAAGTACTACATTCTCACTGATTCCAAATTTTTCACGGGCTCTGAGTTATTAAACACTCAAAAACCGATAACTGAACCGAGTCCGCACTACGGTTCAACAACTTTTGGTAATCTTCTTTACTTACGAGTTTGTACCCGATCACATCCTTCCTACCCTATTTAGCTATATCATTACTGTGATGATTTTAACTATGCTACCTGGTCCTTATTCTCGGAGCACCAATTTGCGATGATAGCTAAGCTTACGTCAATCTTCCTCGTCTTACCCTTTCACCTTATACAACAAGCTTGATTTTGAGTTTGTGTCATAACTGTGGTTCCAATAACCTCTTGCTTCATCATTCCTTTGACTTGATGTCATCGCTGATCGATTACATCTTCATGTAATATCTCGACAAAATTTGTCGTGATCATCTTCAACATTTTGACTTCTTCTAGGATATCAGTTGAATTCTTGATAAGAATACCATCCTTGCCCCTCGAAGATTTGTGTTATCATCTGCAACTTTATTGCCCCCCTCCAACACAAACTTGTTCATGTTTTGTGTTATACCTTGAGTTCCTTACTATCCAGCGTTTGTTCTTCTTTAGCTTGGAATATTACCACCTTTTAGGTCAAGAATGTTGTCGGAATTTCACCACCTCTTGAGAGTTATTGATACGAGTGATACTTCTCACCATCACCATTCCTTCTTGGTCCCCGTGTTGTTTCTAACCGGAATACTGGCAAATGGACTGAGAGGTGTAAATTTCAAAACTTATAGCAACCCTATTGCTTTGAAGTTAATGGTCGATAGTTTCATTCCAAGTCTATTGCTTATTGGATCACCATTTAAACATTGATCGTGCCACCTAGTCCAGATTTCCGGGTGCACCCTTCAATCATTGTTAAATTGTGTATGTTTTCCTCGAGCATACATCATTATATCATTTGATATGACTAATGTTATCTCCTTGTTCACATAATTGTGGAAATCCATCTTTTGGAAATCCCAATGAATTGTCGCTGAGACCATCAACCATCCCTCATTCTCTCCTTGGTTTAATGATGAACTCTTGTTTCGGAACTCTCTTCCATACTTCATTTCCTAAGAATCTTACAATGTCATCTCGACAATAGGTGTTGCACCTTCTTCTCACGCATCCTGAGTGTGAGGTATCCTGACACCAATCAGATCTGAATCTCGGTCAGATATGATGGTTGGAACATATTTCCAAGAGTTATTACATTGGTCCTTATATATCGGTAAGGTGATGTCATTCCTATCACACCTGGCCGGAGGACTTGTTGTTATAGATTCCTTTTCAGCAAGGTTATCCCTTCTTCCATGAGGGAATTGTAAGACCTATTCTACAAGTTATTCCTCATGGATCCTTTGTGTCTCCAAAGTCTGATCTTCACTTGTTGACCATGTCAATGCTATCTCGAAGCATGTCTATGGTATTCCGATTTTCAACAAGAACATTAAAGCTAATGCTAAATGTTTCCTGCTCAATTATCCAAACACCGTTGTATGGGTAATATCATGAGCTTCCTCCCCCTTACTTAAGTGGTTTTCTACCTTCTATCCGGTCTTGGATATCATACTCTACTTGTTCTTGGGAAGGATATACCCCTGAAATATGTGTTTAAACACATTTTCCTTTCCATTGTTCTGTTTAACCTTCTTGAGGTTTATATGATCTAAGCAGTAATACGTCACCGCTTTTATAAGCACCTCAGTGTACAACTCTGTCAGTAAGACCCTGTTACTATTGTTGTTGACATTCCGGTAACCACTAATGGACAGGAACTTTGCCTATTGGTCCGCCTCGTTCAACGAGCAGGAAGATGGTTCTCTTCGTCCCTCGCCCTTGGTACCAACGTTGTTGCCGACATAACTGACATGGTACTCTCTGACATGCCTTGCTATCATGACCGTGCAAGATGTCACTGCTCCTATTAAAAAAAACACACCTGGTGGGCCCATAACCCACAGTTCCTCAGGATCGAAACCTGACTCTCCTGTACACCACCTGTTCCCAAGGTTATTCCTTGTGCGTGGCCTCGTATGTAATTCACGGGCCACCGTCCCAAGTGATCTATTCTGGTATCAGACGCAATACTCAATCTCGTTGCTCTGGACCCGTTTCACATGTTGTCTCAGACATCGAACAATTGCCTATCCGTTTGAAACTTCTCATGGTACCTTCTTACCTTGCTCTCGATATCTTCTTAAGTTTCAATTCGAGAGTTACTTTCCGCCACCTTCCCCGATGTTATCTACCAGATAGTTAACCTTGCGGGATTCCGTTCTCCCGGACTACCCCCTTTTATTCTTTCGTAAGTACAATGGAGTTCCCGAAGAAAGGACAACAACTTTATCACGATGCATTGGAATAAAGAATTGAAGACATCAACGAAAGGGATTAACTTCTTCGAGAAGATCCGTTAGAATATCGTAACCAGAACTTTCCCCCTTACTCCCCTCTTAAATCTCGGGACGAGATATCTTGTAGTGGAGGAGAATTGTGACGCCCGGATAATTAAGCCACAGTAACCCTCTACTAATGGTGCCACGTCACCTCGATTTTTGTTAATAAACTCACGTTAGTTTGAAACAATTCAAAATTCAAATTTTAATTAAAGGCAAACAATAAAAGTTTTCAAATATTAAAACTAAAATGTTCGGAGTGAGCCAAATAATGCATAGGTAATTATGGCGGAGGAACTACACTTTTATAAAATGTTCAAATACTCTAAAATGATTTAAACAGTAGCAAAATCAATTATATAAATGCCTTTGGTATTTTATAAATTTATAAACTATCTTAATTCGGGGTAAAAACTTTTCATGACAGTGGGTTATTCTGAAACATTACTTTAGGGGCTATTGTCATATTTTACTAAACTAAAATTAATGTGTAACTAAAAGAAAACAGAAACAAAAAAATTAAATAAAAGGAAAACAAAGATAATTAAAAGACAACGCCCCCCCCCCCCCGACTGGGCCCTGGCCCAGTTGGCCAAGGGGCCGGCCGGCCCAGCCGACACACTCCCGCACCCCGTGGCCTACTAGGCCACCCCACTCCCGAACCCTAACCCCTACCGATCCCCACTCCCCCACTCGCTCCCTCCCGCATGCCTCTCTCCCCTTCCCGGTCTGGATCGGGGCAGAGGGCCCCGACCCCCTTCGCCACGCCACCACCGCCCGGCGCCTTCGGCCACCCCTCGCCGGCGCCCGCCTCTCCATCTCCTCCCTCATGGTGCCCGGCCCCACCTCGACCGGACCTAGATCGGGATCGATCCCGCTGTGCCCCGACGACCGCGCCCCGCCGCCCGGTTCTGCTCGACGCCATCTTCCACGTGGCCGCTGTCGTCCTCATCTCCTCCTCGCCAGACGCCGGACGCGACCTCGACTCCTCCCCAAGCCCACTGCCAGTTCCCTATGACCTCCCAGTGAGCTCCCCTCTCCTCGTGCGCCTCCGGCCTCCACTTGCTCACCCCTGCGCGCGCCACACGCCCCCTGCCGCTCGCAGCACCTCCGACCACCTGCGCGTGCACCCGCCGCCTCCTTCCTTGCTGCTACTGCTGCGCTAGCCACCGCTGCTCGCTGTCGGCCGCTGTCCGCATCCCATCTGCGCCACTACCGCCCCACACCGCCTCCGCCTCACCCCCATGGCCATTCTGCCCTGCCCCGCACGACCCGCTGCTGCCCGGTTCGCCTGCCGCGACCGCTTGGCCTGCTGCTGCCCCGCTGGCGTCCGCCGCTCCCGACGACCGCCTCCAACCGCCGGCGCGCCGCCCATCCGTGCTGCCGCGGTTGGTGCTGCCATTCTGCCACGCGCCGCTGTTCCCGCCTGCACGTCACCACCCGCGCACCCGTCGCCGTGCCTCGCCTGCGCCACCAAACCACGCCGCCTGCGCCCCGCCTTGTCCCTGCTTGTCGGCGCCCTACTGCGGCCGCGGCCACGCCTCTGTGCGTGTGGTCGCATGCCCATCCCCGAGTGGCTCGGTTGAGCCACTGACCGCTGGGGCCCGCCCCGGGATAAGAACGAAAATAAATGTGAAAAAGAAGAATAATGATAATAATCAATTTTTAATTAAAATTAATTAATGTAGCTTAAATAGCTAATTAACCTATAATTAGCTTGATGTGTCCATGACAGTAGGACCCCACCTCTAATTGCACTGATTTAGACAATTTGTTAAAATACATGTGACACTAACATATGGGCCCCGTCAACTAATTATCCCATTAAAAAAACAATCTGTTAAAATGTCAACCAATGGCAGGTGGACCCCCTGTCTAGTTTGACCAAGTCAAACTGCTGACTGGACTAGCCTAGTCATTGACAGGAGGGTCCCACTAGACCCCTTTGACCAGTCAACGGTCCCAGTTGACTGCTGACTGGGCAGTTAACTGGACCCCACCTGTCAGCCCCTTTGGTACATTGTTGTGTACAAGCTGTGGGTACACTTAGCATTTTCACCTTTAATTTTGAAATAGTAAATAAATCCAAAATTTTTTAGAAATCGTTTAAAACTTTGAAAAATCATATAAAATAAACCGTAGCTCGGATGAAAATACTTTGTACATGAAAGTTGCACAGAACGACAAGATGAATCCGAATACACAACCCGTTCGTCCACCACACATCCCTAGAATACCGAACACGCAACTTTCTCCCTCCGGTTCGTTTGTCCGAAAATGCGAAACATCGGGGATATTTTCCCGGATGTTTCCCCCCTTCACCGGTACCACCTCATACCATGTTAGGGCACCCCTAGCACCGATACTTGTCATGTCATGGATCTCTATGCATCTGTTTGCTTAAATATTTATTGTTTTCTTCCCCCTCTTCTCTCGCTAGACACCGAGACTGACGCCGCTACTACCCAGTACGACTACGGTGTTGACGACCCCTCTCTCTTGCCAGAGAAATCAGGCAAGCCCCCCCTTTGATCACCAGATATCGCCTACTCTCCTCTATACTGCTTGCATTAGAGTAGTGTAGCATGTTACTGCTTTCCGTTAATCCTATCCTGATGCATAGCCTGTCCTTACTACTACTGTTGTTACCTTTACCTGCAATCCTACTGCTTAGTATAGGATGCTAGATTTATCATCAGTGGCCCTACATTCTTGTCCGTCTGCCTTTCTATACTATCGGGCCGTGGTCACTCGGGAGTTGATCACGGGTATATACTATATATTTTATACATGATGCATGTGGTGACTAAAGTCGGGTCGGCTCATGGAGCACCCGTGAGTGATTCACGGATTGGGGGCTGAAAGGACCTTTGTCCCAACGGCCCTCTGTGTGGATCTTTGTGGCGAAGCGACAGGGCAGGTTGAGACCACCTAGGAGAGAGGTGGGCCTGGCCCTGGTCGGCGTTCGCGGTTATTTCAAGATAACACGTTTAACGAGATCTTGGTATTTGATCTGAGTCTGGCCATTGGCCTATACGCACTAACCATCTACGCGGGGACAGTTATGGGCACTCGACGTCGTGGTATCAGCTGAAGCCTTCATGACGTCAGCGACTGAGCGGCGCGCGCCGGGTTGGACCGCGTAACGCAACTTCCTTTGTAATGGAGGTTGCTAGGTCTGCTCACCGGCCGCGTTCGCAACGTGCAGGTGTGCAAAGGGCAATGGGCCCAGACCCCTGCGCCATAGGATTTAGACCGGCGTGCTGACCTCTCTGTTGTGCCTAGGTAGGGCTGCAATGTGTTAATCTTTCGAGGCCGGGCATGACCCAGGAAAGTGTGTCCGGCCAAATAGGATCGAGCGTGTTGGGTTATGTGGTGCACCCCTGCAGGGAAGTTGATCTATTTGAATAGCTGTGTCCCTCGGTAAAAGGACGACCCAGAGTTGTACCTTGACCTTATGACAACTAGAACCGGATACTTAATAAAACACACCCTTCCAAGTGCCAGATACAACCGGTGATCGCTCTCTCACAGGGCGACGAGGAGAGAATCATCGGTTAGGATTATGCTATGCAATGTTACTTGGTGAACTTACCATCTACTCTCTCCTTCTGCTGCAAGATGGAGGTTACCAGAAGCGTAGTCTTCGATAGGACTAGCTATCCCCCTCTTATTCCGGCATTCTGCAGTTCAGTCCACATATGATACCCTTAATCCTTTTGATACCAATGCATACATATGTAGTGTAGCTTCTTGCTTGCGAGTACTTTGGATGAGTACTCACGGTTGCTTTTCTCCCTCTTTTCCCCTTTCCTATATCTGATTGCTGCAACCAGACGTTGGAATCCAGGAGCCAGACGTTACCGTTGATGACGACTACTACTACTCGGGAGGTGCCTACTACTACGTGCAACCCGCTGACGACGACCAGGAGTAGTTTAGGTGGATCCCAGGCAGGAGGCCTGCGCCACTTTCGATCTGTATCTCAGTTTGTGCTAGCCTTCTTAAGGCAAACTTGTTTAACTTATGTCTGTACTCAGATATTGTTGCTTCCGCTGACTCGTCTATGATCGAGCTCTTGTATTCGAGCCTTCGAGGCCCCTGGCTTGTAATATGATGCTTGTATGACTTATTTTATTTATAGAGTTGTGTTGTGATATCTTCCCGGGAATCCCTGATCTTGATCGTACACGTTTGCGTGTATGATTAGTGTACGATTGAATCGGGGGCGTCACACAACCCTCATCGACAAACATCGACAAGAAGGAGTCAGTCTCTCCGGCAGCGAGATGGATGGCCTATAACCCCAGGCACCGTAGCCATGTCGTGGTGGACGTGTCGGCCTCCGATCACGACGGATCCATCATTGATCTCACATCCACCGGTGACGTGCTCTGACGAGGAAAAGTAGGGCATGGGAGATGACGACGCCTTGAGTCCCGTGAGCCGGTGCATGTCCCATGTTCTATAGTACCACACTGGCGACCGAAACAGCACTCGAGGGGCGTAACCTCCGGACATGGGCACGACGGAGCCGGACGGGCTCTGCTTAGATTAGGTTTCATGTTGCATGTAATTGTATGAATTTGAGGTTTCGTAATTGAGATATCCGGTTGTGGAAATGATTATTTGAGGCGTGACCCGTCTGAGATTAGCGGATCACCCCTACGTCGTCTCCCGACGACATGGCTGGCTGATGTTCTCCGTCATTCTCTCCCCTGTCTCTGAGCCTTCTGCCCTCGCCGCCGATGGAGGTCGTCGCTGGGCAAAGCCCTTGCGGTCGACAGTGGCAGCGAGGAATCATTTTGTGTTTGCCTTCGGATCTGGCGATGGCTTAGGCTGGTGTAGCAATGTTCTGGGTGCAGCAGCGGTGGTGCCGTGGGTTGTCGTAGAAGCAGAGGTGTTGAGCCGCACATCGACGCCGTGACGATCAGTACCTCTCATCAAGTGGTCGACCACGGCCCCTTGCAGTTCTATCTAGTGGATCCTCTGATTGGCGGCGACACCAATAGGGTACACCTGTAGTGCGTGGGTTGCCGAGTGGCAAACTCTGCTCCTCAACATAGTGGCCCAGGAGCGGTGCTCTTTGATCCCTTCCTGGCCGCTTCCATGGCCATGCTCGGTGGTATGATGGTCGGTGCAGCTGGTCAGGTTAGTTTACATCTGGCCTTCGTGGGTGGCGGAGCTTCTGCCGGCCGGTCAAGCTACTGATTGCGGTGGTCGTCGAATGGTCCTCATGAGGGTTCTTCACTACGAACCCGGTGGCTGCTGCCAACGGCTCCTACCGCCGAGGTTGTGAGATGCAGCCAAAAGGCTCCTTTATGGATTTTGGCGGCTCTCACTTCAGGTAGTTTACATGCGGCGATTAGATGCAATCTATGAATGGCGGTTTGATGCAGAGGGTATGGTTGTGCAACGACGTCAGTTGGATTTTAGCCGAAGGCATGTAGCTGTTCGAATCATGAAAAGTGATGGCGATAACATATTTTGACTTCAAATTGGTGGTGCTTGTAAGTACTTGGTCTTGAGCTTTGGGGTGAAAGCCTTAGGTCTGACTGAGTTGGTTATCGCATCTTTACCTTGTTGAAGTCTTTGCTCAGATATGCTCAGACTTCTTCTTCAGCGTGAAAACCTAAAATCTGACCTTCAATGGTTGGATTCGGTGACGGTTGCGCTTGAGCGTCGTTTCCTTTCCGAAGGCATTGTCGTTGAAGAATATTTTTCGTTGTCTTTGTGGTGTCTGAAATAGTTGGTGCGGATATGGTTACTGTTGCAGTTTGTCGATCGCTGTTTTGGTCGCTTCATTTTCTTCCTCGCTTTGACATTGCTTTGGTCTTGTATGACTTTACTATTTATCAGGGTGTTTATTTATATGTGTTGGTTTGGTTGTGTGCATCCTAATTATGCAGAGGCCCGGTGTGTATTCATTGTGTTTGTATCTCCTTAAAGCTTTATTATGAGTTTATTCGCAAAAAAAGCTTTATTATGAGTTAATAAAATTCACTCTTTATCAAAAAATTTAAGGTGTGACCGGTCAGTGTCCACAGATGCGTCAACGAGCGTTGGAGGGGTAGGATTTGATGTATCCGGCTGTAAATGCTCTTATGAAAGATAATACTACAATATGTTTTTTGCATCGGCGATGGCCTGTCTACATTTTGAAAATGATTTAAGTACGTTCATGACAGTCTCTCTCAACCGATGTGAAACCACGTGATCGTGGGTGTGGCTGAAGCATCTATCCACGACCCGATGGATTAAGCCGTACATATGCAAGGATGCCAATTGTCAGTGCGAATAATGCAGGTGTGGTGGCACGTTGCTGACGATGGACGTGCTTACGGCAGAGACCTGACGTCGCAGCTGCATGACAGCCAGCAATCACCTTAATTTAATCTTCTCTCTGGCCTTTCGTCCTTCGTTTCCAGGTCAGGCGGCCATCGCATAATAAGCAGACAAAGGCAGGGTGCTCGCAGTTGACCATGCAATCGATATATAATACCGCGTATCATGCATCCTACTCAATCAGGGAACACATAGAGTATGTAATCACAAGTGCCATGCTTAATTAGTTATATAGTACATCCAGTGTCAGTGGGAGCAGCTTAATTATATCGGTGATTATTGTGAGCTGCAGTGCTGCACACGGGTTCTGGGAACAAAATACACTAGCCCGGCTTCTCTAGGGGAGATTCAGACATTTGAGAATTAGCACAAATATTTGTTATTATTTACACTCCATGTGTACGCACCTAATCGCGTCATTAACCCAGCGTCACTAATGTACTAGTCGTCATGTGCTTGTGTCAGCCTGTCAGGAGCGATCTTGGATAAACTAATCTGCACGGAGCGTCGGGATACATAACGAATCACATGAAGCCATGAAGGATACATTTCCATAGTAATCGTGATTTTTTTTAGAAAAGTAGGATGACCCCCGGCCTCTGTATCTGGGAGATGCATGCGGCCAATTTATTGATTATTCTCGACGACCTTACAAAGTATTACAACAATATGCCTGAATCCGCCATCTTGGCAACATATGCCACTACTCCTATCCATATGATGAAGGAATGCTAGCTAGGCCAAATACCCAGACCACTCATCTAAACCTATCATCAAAAGCCGGAAGCCCCAGCCGAGCCACATACCGGGTCTGGGGGCACAAACCAGTCTGACGCACTCACATGTGTCGTCGCCGCCATCTTCCACAGGTCCGTCTTCAGAGCAGATATTGAGGCTTCTACCTTGTCAGGCCACTCTGCCATCGACGTCACCATGACGCTAGATAGTCACATCCTCCTGCGTGAGTCCATCTACACGCATCGGGCGCCGAGTCTCCGCTGCGCCACGCCGCCGAGATCCGTCGTCTTCGATGCGGAGGAGGAAACACCGCTCCACCTTTGGGCGCATCGCCGGCCACCTGCCGCGATGTCGTGCAAGTCCAGCTCTTGAAAAGCACGCAGGGAATCACGATCTTCAAGACGACGCGACGTCACGTCATCGTCTGGTCCTGCACCGCAGGACCTGGGCTTTCACCCAAAGAAAGTGACTCGAGAGCGGAGGAGGTCAGAGAACTCCACAACGCCCTCCCCAGGAGGAGAGCGACATCCGCAGACACCGTGCCGTCGGCTTTCGCCCGGAGCAACCCTACCTCCGCACCCTCACGCTGCCGGACGAGGATGGGGGAACCCCAGCGCCGCCAGCATGCGAATCCACTGGCCCAAGCACCTCTTGCGCGATGGCGGCGCCATCACCACGCACGACCACCAACCTCACCGCCGGCCGAAGCCAACGGCCAGATCGACCGAGCCCGTCACGGCTAGATCTGAAATCTCGGGACGCCGTCGCATCGAGGCAGCCACGAGCAACCGGCAGCCCATCACCTGCGAGAGGATGAGGACGCCGCGCCGGGCAGCCGCCACGCCGGCCGAAGACGCCGAGGACGAGACTCCCACCACCACGGGCTCACGCCGGCAACCTAGGCCGCCGAGCGCACGGAGATCCCCGCCGCCGCCGTCCTCCGGCACGGGCTTCGCCGGGCGGGAGAGGGGGGGAGGGGGGGGGGGGGGGGGGGGGCGTGCTGTAGAGGGGAGCGGCGGCGGCGTTCCTAGGGTTCCCCCGAGCCGCCCTCTAGTAATCGTGATTTGACCGGAATCATGGCCATACGGATGGTTAACGTCAGTACAACATGGGGATGAGGATCTGAACACCAGTTTGGTTGACCAGTTTGGCATGTTTCAGGATTGATGTCCACATATTTGAAGTTCACTGGCCGGCGGAATTTTAGATTTTCTTGGAGGGCGACGGGGTCTACAAGCTGGATGGGCATCGTCTGATCAACTTGTAATTGTGATTGGCATCAACGAGGCAGGCAGGTATGCATGCTCGCACGAGGGTCCCCTGTATTCGTCAAACACCGAACCTGTCGTCATGCCAGTGTATTATTGAGCGTTTTTCTTTCTTTCTCGACGAGTATGGACATATGGTTGATAGGCACGACCACGCGATCTATTGCATACATCCATGTCACACTCGCTGCATGACACATAATGTGACCAAACCAATGCACTTACGTCGAGACCGACAGTCAAATCGCCCGCAAATATCCAGACCAAACTCCAACGAGTCCGCGTGTCCGTTTCCCGTAAACAGGAGGCAAACTAGGGGAGGGCTTTGCAGAAGTTCAGACCTCCTTCACGTAGGACTTTGACACCCTAGCCCACCCAAACTACACCAGGGCCCTGCGTCTCCATCCCTTCCCCCTTTCTTCACATCTCCTTCCTCCCCGGCCAACACCGTTGCTGTACCACCCCGGCCACCGCCAAGACCTTGCCGGACCTCTACGACCTCTACCGCTTCACCCAGCCATCATGCTGCTTTGCCTACGCCGTCGTTCTACACCTCTCGTTCGTCTGCCGCGCAAGAACCATTCGCCCATGCAGATGTCGTCCGTGGAGGTCACCATGCCCGACAAGTGTTTGGTGAAATGTTGTGCTAAATTTTCAATAATATTTCTCCTTTTGAAGCAATGGATTCAGACATGGAGTACATCTACGAGCAATACATTGAGTCGTATGACGAGGAGAATTATGTGGATGAAACAACATGATGCAGGCGATCCTTGCAGTTGCAGAGCGTGCAAAACAATATGTTCTCAATTTAAGGGGATCGATTAAGGGTCATCAAGTGCTGAAACAGAACAGGGCACAGAGGTATTTTGTCACCGGTGGGTGATTACTTTGCCTCCGACGCCCTATTCACGAACAATTTTCACTGGCCCTTTTGGATGCGGCAAAATGTGTTTGATTGCCTCGACGATGGCGCTCGGGCCTATGATGACTATTTCATCTTGAAGAATTATGCCATAGGAAGAACTAGGTTCTCTGGTGCATGGTTGCGTTGCGGATGCTTCCATATGGTATGGCCACAGATTCGTGGGACGAGTACCTTGGAAGCAAGATGATGGCCGGGTATGCTCGAGTATCTTAATTGCATGCATTCAAGATGGAAGAACTGCTCAAAAACTCTACAAGGGCAATATCAGGGTCATGTTAAGAAGCCCGTCACCATTCCTGAAGCAGTTGCTTCATAGGACCTCTGGATTTGGCACTCTTTTTTTGTCATGTCCGAGTCTCATAATGACATCAATGTGTTGTAGCGGTCTCTATTGTTTGCTATGTTGACTAAAGGACAAGCTTCTCCGTGCAACTCTACCGTTAATGAGCACGACTACAACATGGACTACTATCTGGTTGACAGTATCTATAGTCCATGTGCAACCTTCTCAAGACCATCTCTGAGTTAGTTGGTTAGAAAAGAGACCACTTTGCCAAAGACAAGAAGGAGCTAGAAAGGATGTGGAGAAGACATTTGGTGTGCTCCAAGCCCGTTTTACAGTTGTTCGTGGACCTGCTAAAAGAAATGTGATTTGGAGACCTTATAGGAGATGATGAAATTTTATGGGATCATGCACAACATGATCGTGGCAGATGAGGGTGAAAATACTGCCCGAAGTCTGGAATTTGAGAACATGAGTGATCCTATCCAACTTTCAAATCAAAATCCGGCCACGTTTGATGATTTGTCCAAATGCTTCAACAAATTCAGTATCAAACAACTCATGAGCGGCTTAAGGAAGATCTAATTGAGCATATGTGGGCACTTAAAAGGGACAATTAGAACATATGTGCGAGTTGAATTCAAGTTTGAACTATTTTGTTTCAAAACATTGTTGGATTGTAATATTTATATTTTAACTACTATCACATTTTAATATTCTCACTCCTCGAAGATTTGATATGCTATTATTGAGTGTTGCGGACTTCAGAAAAAAAATAAGGGCAGCCGTTTAGGGCATATGATTGGATGGCTGGCTCCCGTATCCATGTCTGCGGAAGAGTTCGGGTCAGTCCACAAACAAATAGTGTTCACTTTGAGGATCAACGTTGAAGATGCTCTTTGATACGTCCATTTTGCATCATACTTTTATATCGATATTTATCGCATTATGGACTGTTATTCACTTTATGTCATAATACTTATGGCTATTCTCTCTTATTTTACAAGGTTTACATAAGGAGGGAGAATGCCGGCACCTGGAATAAATAAAGACCTATTCTGCGCAACTCCAAAAGTCCTGAAACTCCACGGAACATCTTAAAATAAATAAAGAAAAATCCTCGTCAAAGATGAAGGCCAGGGGGCCCACACCCTGCTCACGAGGGGGGGGGGGCGCCCCTACCTCGTGGGCCCCCTGGTGGCTCTCCGACGTCCATCTTCTCCTATATGAAGTCTTTTGATGAGAAAAAAATAGGAAGGAACTTTTCGGGATGAGACTCCGCCGCCACGAGGCGGAACCTTGGCGGAACCAATCTAGAGCTCCGGCAGAGTTGTTCTGCCGGGGATACTTCCCTCTCGGAGGGGGAAATCATCACCACCGTCATCACCAACGCTCCTCTCATCGGGAGAGGGCAATCTCCATCAACATCTTCACCAACACCATCTCATCTCCAAACCCTAGTTCATCTCTTGTATCCAATTCTTGTCTCAAAGTCCGGGAATGGTGCTAGTAGTGTTGATTACTCCTTGTAGTTGATGCTAATTGGTTTACTTGGTGGAAGATCATATGTTCAGATCCTATATGCATATTATTACCCCTATGATTATGAACATGAATATGCTTTGTGAGTAGTTACGTTTGTACCTGAGGACAAGGGAGAAGTCTTGCTATTAGTAGTCATGTGAATTTGGTATTCGTTTGACATTTTGATAAGATGTATGTTGTCTAGCCTCTAGTGGTGTTATGTGAACGTCGACTACATAACACTTCACCATTATTTGGGTCTAGAGGATGGCATTGGGAAGTAATAAGTAGATGATGGGTTGCTAGAGTGACAGAAGCTTAAACCCTAGTTTATGCGTTGCTTCGTAAGGGGCTTATTTGGATCCATATGTTTCATGCTATGGTTAGGTTTACCTTAATACTTTTGTTGTAGTTGTGGATGCTTGCAATAGAGGTTAATCATAAGTGGGAAGCTTGTTCAAGTAAGGACAGCACCCAAGCACCGGTCCACCCGCATATCAAATTATCAAAGTATCGAACGTGAATCATATGAACGTGATGAAAACTAGCTTGGCGATATTCCCATGTGTCCTCGGGAGCGCTTTTCCTATTATAAGAGTTTGTTCCAGCTCGTCCTTTGCTACAAAAGTATTGGGCCACCTTGCTGCACTTTATTTACTTTTGTTACTTGTTGATCATTACAATCTATCTTATCACAAAACTATCCGTTACCACTTATTTTAGTACTTGCAGAGAATACCTTGCTGAAAACCGCTTATCATTTCCTTCCGCTCCTCGTTGGGTTCGACACTCTTACTTATCAAAAGGACTACGATAGATCCCCTATACTTGTGGGCCATCAAGACTCTTTTCTGGCGCCTTTGCCGGGGAGTGTAGCGCCTTTGGTAGGTGGAATTTGGTAAGGAAAAATTTATATAGTGTGCTGAAATTTACTGTCACTTGCTACTATGGAAAGTAATTCTCTGAGAGGCTTGTTCGGGGTATCTTCACCCCGTCCAGTAGAGCAAAGAGTTGCTCCTCAACCTACTGAACCTATTGAAAATGAAACTCCTTTTGAATTTCCTTCGGGTATGATGGAAAAACTGCTAGCTAACCCTTTTACAGGAGATGGAACAAAGCATCCTGATGAGCACTTAATATATGTGGATGAAGTTTGTGGATTATTTAAGCTTGCAGGTATACCCGATGATGTTGCTAAGAAGAAGGTCTTCCCTTTATCTTTGAAGGGAGACGCATTGATATGGTATAGGCTATGTGATGATATGAGATCATGGGACTATAAAAGATTGAAGCTGGAATTTCATCGAAAGTATTACCCTATGCATCTTGTTCATCGTGATCGCAATTATATATATAATTTCTGGCCTCGTGAAGGAGAAAGTATCGCTCAAGCTTGGGGGAGGCTTAAATCAATGTTATATTCATGCCCCAATCACGAGCGCTCAAGAGAAATGTTTATTCAAAATTTATATGCTCGGCTTTCTGATAACAATCGCACCATGCTCGATACTTCTTGTGCTGGCTCTTTTATGATGAAGACTATTGAATTCAGATGGAATTTATTGGATAGAATTAAACGCAACTCTGAAGATTGGGACCTCGACGAAGGTAAGGAGTCAGGTATGATACCTAAGTTTGATTGTGTTAAATCTTTTATGGATACCGATATTTTCCGTAAGTTTAGCACTAAATATGGACTTGACTCTGAGATAGTAGCTTCTTTCTGTGAATCTTTTGCTACTTATGTTAATCTTGCTAAGGAGAAGTGGTTTAAATATCATCCTCCCATAGAAGTAAAAGTAGATGCACCTATTAAAGTTGAAGAAAAGACTGTCACCTATAATGATCCTATTGTTCCTACTTCTTATATTGAGAAACCACCTTTCCCTGTTAGAATAAAGGATCATGCTAAAGCTTCAACTGTTGTTTGTAAAAGCAATATTAGAACTTATACACCTCCTGAGCAAGTTAAAGTAGAATATTGCTATTGTTAAAGATCTCTTGTCTGATAATATTGATGGGCATGTTATTCAGTTCGAAGGTGAAACTGCTAGAATTGCTAAACCTTGTGATAAAGATAAACATAGACCTGTGGTAGGCATGCCTGTTATTTTTGTTAAAATAGGATATCATTGTTATCATGGCCTATGTGATATGGGTGCTAGTGCTAGTACAATACCTATTGACTTATACAAAGAAATTATGCATGACATTGCACCTGTTGAGTTAGAAGATATTGATGCTACAATTAAACTTGCTAATAGAGATACTATTTCATCAATGGGAATTGTTAGAGATGTTGAAGTCTTGTGTGGGAAAACTAAATATCCTGCTGATTTTCTTGTTCTTGGTTCCCCACAAGATAGTTTTTATCCCATTATATTTGGTAGACCCTTCTTAAATACTGTCAATGCTACCATAGACTGCACAAAGAATGTTGTTACTATTGGATTGGGTGATATAGTTCATGAGTTTAATTTCTCTAAATTTAGTAAACAACATCGTGAGGAAGAATTACCTAGTAAGGATGAAATTATTGGTCTTGCTTCTATTGCCGTACCTCCTAGTGATCCTTTAGAACACTATTTGCTAGACCATGAAAATGATATGTTCATGAATGAAAGAAGGGAAATAGATGAAGTATTCTTTAAACAAGAACCTATTCTGCAACACAGTTTGCCTGTTGAAATTTTAGGGGATCCACCTCCACCCAAGGGTGATCCCGTGTTTGAGCTTAAACCGTTGCCTAATAATCTTAAATATGCTTATCTTGATGAAAAGAAGATATATCCTGTTATTATTAGTGCTAACCTTTTAGAGCATGAAGAAGAACGATTATTGAAAACTCTGAAGAAGCATTGTGCTGCTATTGGATATACTCTTGATGATCTTAAGGGCATTAGTCCCACTCTATGTTGATGACCCACAAGTATAGGGGATCTATCGTAGTCCTTTCGATAAGTAAGAGTGTCGAATCCAACGAGGAGCGGAAGGAAATGATAAGCGATTTTCAGTAAGGTAATCTCTGCAAGTACTGAAATACGTGGTAACAGATAATTTTGTGGTATGATAAATTGTAACGAGCAACAAGTAACAAAAGTAAATAAAGTGCAGCAAGGTGGCCCATTCCTTTTGTAGCAAAGGACAAGCCGGAACAAACTCTTATAATAGGAAAAGCGCTCCCGAGGACACATGGGAATATTGTCAAGCTAGTTTTCATCATGTTCATATGATTCACGTTCGATACTTTGATAATTTGATATGTGGGTCGACCGGTGCTTGGGTGCTGTTCTTACTTGAGCAAGTATCCCACTTATGATTAACCTCTATTGCAAGCATCCGCAACTACAACAAAAGTATTAAAGTAAACCTAACCATAGCATGAAACATGTGGATCCAAATCAGCCCCTTACAAAGAAACGCATAAAGTAGGGTTTAAGCTTCTGTCACTCTAGCAACCCATCATCTACTTATTACTTCCCAATGCCTTCCTTTAGGCCCAAATAATGGTGAAGTGTTATGTAGTCGACGTTCACATAACACCACTAGAGGCTAGACAAGATACATCTTATCAAAATATCAAACGAATACCAAATTCACATGACTACTCATAGCAAGACTTCTCCCTTGTCCTCAGGAACGAATGTAATTACTCACAAAGCATATTCGTGTTCATAATCAGAGGGGTAATAATATGCATATAGGATCTGAACATATGATTTTCCACCAAATAAACCAACTAGCATCAACTACAAGGAGTAATCAACACTACTAGCAACCTACTAGCACCAATCCCGGACTTTGAGACAAGAATTGGATACAAGAGATGAACTAGGGTTTGGAGATGAGATGGTGCTGGTGAAGATGTTGATGGGGATTGCCCTCTCCTGATGAGAGGAGCGTTGGTGATGACGATGGTGATGATTTCCGCCTCCCGGAGGGAAGTTTCCCCGGTAGAACAGCTCTGCCAGAGCTCTAGATTGTATCCACCAAGGTTCCGCCTCATGGCGGCAGAGTCTCATCCCGAAAAGTTCCTCCTCATTTTTTTCTCATCGAAAGACCTCATATAGGAGAAGACGGGCATCGGAGAGCCACCAGGGGGCCCACGAGGTAGGGGGGCGCGCCCTGGGGGGGGTGCCCCCCACCGTCGTGAGAAGGGTGTGGGCCCCCTGGCCTTCATCTTTGGCATGGATTTTTCTTTATTTCTTTTAAGACGTTCCGTGGAGTTTCAGGACTTTTGGAGTTGCACAGAATAGGTCTCTAATATTTGCTCCTTTTCCAGACCGGAATTCCAGCTGCCGGCATTCTCCCTCTTTATGTAAACCTTGTAAAATAAGAGAAAATAGCCATAAGTATTGTGACATAAAGTGAAATAACAGTCCATAATGCGATAAATATCGATATAAAAGCATGATGCAAAATGGACGTATTAACTCCCCCAAGCTTAGACCTCGCTTGTCCTCAAGCGAAAAGCCAATAACAATAAATATGTCCTCATGTTTAGAGGTAGAGGCGTCGATAAAAATAAAATACGGACCTGAAGGCATCATGATTATTCTTATAACAACAACATATATAGGTTTTTTCATATGATTACTTATGTTCAAGTGATGATCTATTCACAATGCAAAAGTATAAATCATAAACCTTATTGGGTTCCAACAAACTATAATCTCAGTCATTGAAGCAATTGAAATTTTTCATAACATCGGAAAGAGTCTATGTCAGAGCTAAAAAGCAAGTACACATACTCAACTATCATTTAGTCCTCCATAATTGCTAACACTCATGCGATACTTGTGGTTACAGAGTTTTAATCGGACACAGAGAAAGATAGGGGCTTATAGTTTTGCCCCACAACCTTTTACCTCAAGGGTAATGTCAACAATAATGGTTCATGCTCCCCTACATCCAATTATATATATATATATATATATATATATATATATATATATATATATATATATATATCATGTTCTTTCCAACATGCTGAGCTTGCCAAAGGATAAAATGAAAAAGGAAAGGTGAAGATCACCGTGACTCTTGCATAAGGTAGAAGATAATAATAAAGGATAGGCCCTTCGCAGAGGGAAGCACAGGTTGCCATGCGCTTTTATGGTTGGATATATAAAATCTCAATGCGAAAGAACGTCACTTTATATTGCCACTTGTGATATGAACCTTTATTATGCAGTCCGTCGCTTTTATTACTTCCACATCACAAGATCGTATAAAGCTTATTTCTCCCACACCAATCGGTCATATATATTTAGAGCAATTTTTATTGCTTTGCACCGATGACAACTTACTTGAAGGATCTTACTCAATCCATAGGTAGATATGGTGGACTCTCATGGCAAAACTGGTTTAGGGATATTTGGAAGCACAAGTAGTATTTCTACTTGGTGCTGAGAATTTGGCTAGCATGAGGGGGAAAGGCAAGCTCAACAAGTTAGAGGAACCATGACAACATACTTTATCTCAGATATAAAAAAGACATAACTCATTACGTTGTCTTCCTTGTCCAACATCAACTCTTTAGCATGTCATATTTTAATGAGTGCTCCCAATCATAAAAGATGTCCATGATAATATATCTATATGTGAAAAACCTCTCTTTCCTTATTACTTCCTATTAATTGCAACAATGACCAAAGCTATGTCTGCCAACTCCCAACAACTTTTAATCATCATACTCTTTCTATGTGAAGTCATTACTCTCAATAAGATCAATATGAACTTTCTGTTTCTTTTTATTCTTTTTCTCTTTTCTTTTATTCAACCAAGATCATGGCAAAATAATCAAGCCCTTGACTCAACACTAATCTTTATTATATATAACTCACGGACTCGATTACATAGAGAGATCATAAAAGCAAAACTCAGAACTAGATCATGCCATAAACTTTATTCTACTAGATCAAGATACTACTAATAGGATCGAACTAAGAAAAATGGTAAAGGTAGGAGTTGTGATGGTGATACGATACCGGGGCACCTCCCCCAAGCTTGGCAGTTGCCAAGGGGAGTGCCCATACCCATGTGATTATATCTCCTTCTTTGTTGTTGGTGTAATATTCTTGGTGATTATTCCTCTCAGGATATGGTTCTCCTCCTCGAGCTTATTGACTTGCTGCTCGAGGTCCATTATTTCCTTACGAAGCTTTCTTGTGACAGCTAAAGCTCCTTGCACCCAAGGATGTTGCATAGCTGCGGGAGAACAAGTGACACTCCTCTTCATATTTTCATAAGTAATAAATCTAACATTAGAAGGGATAACCGAGTTTGGAATAGCTGAGCTCTGCAGTTCCCCCATCGTGAACCCAGGTCGGAGGCGAGAGGTGACTTCTTGATCCTCCATAGCATCTACTCTCATCAAGTCAGCCTCCATCTCCTCCTCTGTTGCTGGCCCAAAGTGGTCAGCGTCGCTGTTTGCCCTTGGTTCCGGTGCTGGATTAGATACCCGACTCTCCCCGATTGACTCTTGAGAAGACATCTTGCTCTGATCTGCAGCAACAATAGCTCGAAAACAAAAACAGAGGAAATTTGCGTGATACGGGAGTCAAAACCTTCGGGAGAATGTATAATGAATTTTTACCGACCAAAATACGTAACATGCAAGAAAACGGAGTCCGGAAAGCACACGAGGCGCTCATGAGGTAGGGGGGCGCGCCCAGGGGGTAGGGCGTGCCCACCACCCTCGTGGAGCCCTCGTGTCCTTCCCGGACTGCTACTTATTTTTCTATTTTCCTAAATATTCCAAAACAGAGAAATATTTCCTTAAAATTATTTTGGAGTCGGTTTACTTACCATACCACATACCTATTTCTTTTTGGAGTCTGAAACATTCTGGAAAGTGTCCTTATGTATTCCTCCGGGGTTATGGTTTCAATAATATTGGTTTCAACATTTATGGGATTGCCTTAGATATAATGTTTAATTATTTGACCATTTACCACCTTCGGATTTGTGCCCTCGAAGTTGTTGATTTTTATGGCACGGAACGATAGACCTCTTCGATAACATAGGGGCCTTCTCATTTAGAGAGAAGCTTTCCTGCAAAAAATCTTAAACGAGAGTTGTATAGCAATACATAATCACCTACATTAAACTCACGCTTTTGTATCCTTTTGTCATGCCATCTTTTAACTTTTTCTTTAAACAACTTGGCATTTTCATAAGCTTGGGTTCTCCATTCATCAAGTGAGCTAATATCAAATAACCTCTTTTCACCGGTAAGTTTAAAATCATAGTTGAGCTCTTTAATAGCCCAGTATGCCTTATGTTCTAGTTCGAGAGGTAAGTGACATGCTTTTCCATAGACCATTTTATATGGAGACATACCCATAGGATTTTTATATGCAGTTCTATAAGCCCATAATGCATCATCAAGTTTCTTAGACCAATTCTTTCTAGACCCGAGGGAGTCTTGGATTAGGGGGTGTTCGGATAGCCGAACTATACCTTCAAGCCAGACTCCTGGACTATGAAGATACGAGATTGAAGACTCCGTCGCGTGTCCGGAAGGGACTTTCCTTGGCGTGGAAGGCAAGCTTGGCGATACGGATATGAAGATCTCCTACCATTGTAACCGACTCTATGTAACCCTAACCCTATCCGGTGTCTACATAAACCAGAGGGTTTTAGTCCGTAGGACAACATACAGAACAATCATACCATAGGCTAGCTTCTAGGGTTTAGCCTCTCTGATCTCGCGGTAGATCTACTCTTGTACTACCCATATCATCAATATTAATCAAGCAGGACGTAGGGTTTTACCTCCATCGAGAGGTCCCGAACCTGGGTAAAACTTCGTGTCCCTTGCCTCCGGTTACCATCCGGCCTAGACGCCCAGTTCGGGATCCCCTACCCGAGATCCGCCGGTTTTGACACCGACATTGGTGCTTTCATTGAGAGTTCCTCTGTGTCGTCGCCATCAGGAAGGATGCCTCGCCCCGTCTTTAAAGACGACACCGTTGCTAAGGGAGCTTTGGCTGTCGGCCAAACCCTCCGGCTAGGTGGTTTTCTTATGACCACCTGTTTGGCTTCTGCGCCGACGATGACCTCTCGAGCCATCGAAAACAATCTTCATGTCAACTCGGAACTTGCCGAGCAGTTAGATCCAATAGAGCTTTCCTCCATAAACGAGCTCTTGGATCGCTTCGCCGCCCTGGGAGTCGCTATGGATTATGACCAGATTAGGCCTAAAACCGATTTGAGAGAGATTAACTCTCCCCAAGCCACCCATCACGTTGCCGTGGTAGAGGGACAATGCGGTGACCCTTCATCTATCTGAAGGACTCGCTATGTCCGGATTCCCGATCCCTCCAAGCCGGATGTCCGCGGAGGGGAGGATATCACTCAAGACCTGAACTTAGAATCAGGCGACGGACTGGATTCATTGGACGACATCCAGGAATCCAAATTTTCGAGTTCGGAAATTCCTCGGCCTCTAAGCCTCAGAAGGGGTAAGGCTTCGGATTTAATTCCACCCGCCTGAACATTAGCGATCTATCCCAAATCAGGCAAGAGCCCAAAGAAACAGTACATCATTACTGGGCCAGATTCCTCCTGGTTATGAACAGGATAAAGGGCTGCCGCGAGGAAGACGCAATTTCATTCTTCTGCAATAATTGCACGGACAAGGGAATACTCAACGCCATAAGTCGCCGTGATATTACACGCTTCGCTGACTTAGCGTCCATAGTACGAAAGTACTGTGCGATGGAAAGCGCCCGGAAAACCGAAACAAAATTTTGGGACAATCCGGCCCTTAAGGCAAGCCCAGTCCAAAATAAAAGGGTGCATCATCGCCAGACACCCGGGTCAAACACCAAAAGGAAAAAACCCTCTACAGGGCATGAAACCGTAATGGAAGGATGGCTTAATGGACCCTGTAAAATTCATAGTACAGAGTACGCCACACCAACTCACAGCCTTAGAGCATGTTGGATACTCCGGCAGATGGCCAAAATTGGCGAAAACCTCCTAATTCCGGAGGCCACAGAAAGCCACCCCAGAGACACCAATACGGTATTAACAGTCTTCGAGACCTTCACATCAAATAATATGCGAAAAAGGACACTCCGCAGCCTTGCCGAAGTCTACCAAGTGGCAACAATAAACCCATGGAGTGACACTGCCATCACCTTTAACGCCAGTGATGAACTTAAATTCCGAACAGCCCGAGCACCAGCTGCATTGGTCCTCAGTCCAATAGTGGACGGCTTTCGTCTTACCAAGGTACTCATGGACGGCGGCAGTGGATTGAACCTCATTTATGAGGAAACTCTTCAAAAAATGGATACAGACCGGAACCGCATCATGCGAAGCAGCACAACCTTTAGAGGAATAATCCCCAGTCGGGAAGCGCGCTGTACAGGAAAAATCACACTAGATGTGGTGTTCGGCACGCCGGACAATTACAGGTCCGAAGAGGTCTCGTTCCATGTGGCCCCGTTCAACAGCGGTTATCACGCTTTGCTAGGGTGGTAAGCAATCACAATCTTCCAAGCAATACCCCATTACGGTACATGAAGCTCAAGATGCCCGGGCCTAACGGGATCATCACTCTCGCTAGTGATCCGGACATAGCACTCCGCGCCGAAAACAAGATAGCCGCACTGGCCCTCGAGGCACTATCCCAAGCCCTAGCGGCTGAGGAGCTGACTACGCTGCGCTCTACGGTGAATAGGGACGACGTGGTACTCGACAAAAGATCCAAATCCACCTCCTTTAAACCAGCGGACGAAATAGTCAAATTCCAAGTCCATCCAACGGACCCCAATAAAACAGCTTCCATCGGGGCACAGCTAAATCCTGATGTCGATGCTGCATTGCGAGAGTTCCTACGAGAGAACTGGGACATTTTCGCCTGGCACCCTTCAGACATGCCAGGAATCCCACGCAGGCTGGCCGAACACAACTTAAATATCCAAACAGGATTCAAACCTGTCAAACAGGCTCTCCGGCGTTTTTCCTAAGAGACAGGCTATGGGAGAGGAGTTAGCAAAGCTATTAGAGGACGGATTCATCAGAGATATAAAACATCTGGTCTGGCTAGCAAACCTGGTGATGGTACCAAAGGACAAATCCTGGCGCCTGTGTGTTGATTTTAAAGACCTTAACAAGGCTTGCCCAAAGGATCCCTTCCCCCTTCTCCGCATCGATCAAATTATCGATGCGACCGCAGGACACGATTCATTGTGTTTCCTCGACGCATATTCTGGCTACCATCAAATCAAGATGGCAGAACCAAACCAAGCCTCAATGGCATTTATCACACCATACGGGCCATTCTGCTTCAACATGATGCCCTTCGGGCTCAAAAACGCCGGCGTAACATATCAGCGCATGATTCAGACATGTTTGGCAGGCCAGATCAATAAAACAGTGGAGGCGATGATGTGGTCGTCAAAACAAGATATGTTGAATCTCTAGTAGACGACTTGAGGCTCACATTTGATAATCTCCGAACATACGACATCAAGCTCAACCTGGAAAAATGCGTTTTCGGCGTTCCAGCCGGAAAGCTCTTGGGCTTCATTGTATCCAGCAGAGGAATTGAAGCAAATCCAGCCAAGATCCGAGCTCTGTCGCAACTGGATATTCCAAAGGACCTCAAAAAAATACAAAAGTTAACCGGATGTGTGGCGGCTCTAAGCCGCTTTATCTCCCGTTTGGGAGAAAAGGCCCTTCCCCTTTACCGCCTCCTTCGACGCACCGAACACTTCAAATGGACGGACGCAGCCACGGCCGGACTCGACGAAATAAAAGCCATACTGGCAACAAACCCAGTCCTGGCCGCGCCAAACACCGGCGAACCAATACTATTGTACATCGCAGCAACACATCAGGTTGTAAGCGCAGTGCTCATCGTCAAACGAGAAGCGGACGGACACAAATTCCCCCTTCAAAGGCCGGTCTATTATGTGTCCACTATCCTCACTTCCTGCAAATCACGGTACCCGCATTATCAAAAGATTGCGTACGCGGTATTCATGGCATCCCGGAAGCTACGACACTACTTTCAAGAGTGTTCAATAACAGTAGCCTCGGAAGTACCACTTAACGACATTATAAACAACCGTGACGCAACGGGCCGGATCGCGAAATGGGCCATCGAGCTCCTCCCGTTCGACATAACTTATAAGCCACAACGAGCCATCAAGTCACAAGTTTTGGCCGACTTCGTCGCAGAATGGACGGAGGCCGAACTCCCTAGAGAGTACGGCACATATTCAAATTGGATCATGCATTTTGACAGCTCCAAAATGTTGGCTGGACTATGGGCTGGCGTCGTTTTGACGTCCCCCACAGGAGACACAGTTCAATACGTACTACAGATTCTGTACACGGACTCCAACAATGCAGCCGAATATGAGGTCCTTCTACATGGTCTCCAGATGGCAGTATCCATGGGCATCCAACGCCTAGAGGTGCGCGGGGACTCGAACCATGCAATCTCCCAAATAAATGGAGACTTTGATGCCAAGGATCCGAAAATGGCAGCTTACCGCAACGCCATCCTAAAAATGTCAGCTCGGTTCGAGGGACTTGAATTTCACCATATAGCCCGGGAAAATAATCAGGCGGCAGATGTCCTGGCATGCATCAGCGCAAAACGCGATGTAGTCCCCCCCAACATCTTCTTGGAAAGGCTTTTCAAGCCATCCGTGGTATGGGAAGGGGAGCCGAACAATAACAGCCCGGACCCAACCGCACTACCCGACACCGAACATTCTGACACAATCGGAGGCTCTGCCATTGAAATAACACCTTCAGCCCACGTAATAATGGCCGTCATCGCCCCGTGGACAGAACCATTCCTCGCCTACCTTACTAGGCAGGAACTCCCCGAGGACCAAAATGAGGCACGCTGCATAGTGCGGCGATCCAAAGCCTACAGAGTCCACGAGGGAGAGCTTTATAAGAAAAGCACTACCAGAGTCCTTCAAAGGTGCATCTCCGAAGAGGAGGGGCAGAATCTCCTAGCTGAAATCCATGCCGGACTCAACGGTCATCATGCTGCAGCCCAGTCCCTGGTAAGCAAAGCCTTCCGTACAGGCTTTTATTGGCCGACGGCCCGGGCAGACGCTCAGGACTTAGTCCAACGATGCACCGGCTGCCAGCTCTTTGCAAACCAAAGCCAAATGCCACCCACCGCCCTCCAAACTATCCCCATCACTTGGCCCTTTGTGGTCTGGGGGCTTGATATGGTTGGACCCCTTAAAGGCGGAACCCACAAGCACAAATACTTACTGGTCATGGTGGATAAGTTCATCAAATGGATAGAAGCCAAGCCTGTTAAGACGACCGAATCCGGACCTGTGATAGACTTCATATCTGGGGTTGTACACCGTTACGGCGTCCCCCACAGCATCATCACTGATAATGGCACGAACTTTACGGCCGACAAGGTAAAACTCTGGTGCAAAAACATGGGCATAAAACTCGATTATGCTTCCGTCTATCACCCACATACTAACGGCCAGGTCGAACGTGCAAATGGTCTTATCATGAGCGGCATCAAACCCAGACTAGTGCGGTCCCTCAAGGAATCTAACACGCACTGGGTAGAGGAGCTCGACTCCGTACTCTGGGGGCTGCGGACCACACCGAATCGCACCACCGGATACACACCATTCTTCATGGTGTACGACACAGAGGCAGTTCTGCCTTGCGACATAATTCATGACTCACCTCGAGTGCGCATGTACGAGGAAAGAGAAGCCGAGCTCAATCGGCAGGACAGTTTGGACGCATTAGAGGAGGAGCGTGACGTGGCGAAAGCCTGTTCCGCATTCTATCAACATCAAGCTCGAAGATACCAAAGCAGAGAAGTACGGGCCAAAAATTACAACGTTGGCGAATTAGTTCTACGCCTGCCGGACAAGAAAAAGGACAAACTCAAGCCCAAGTAGGAAGGTCCCTTCATAATTGACCAAGTCCTAACTGGTGGAGCGTATCGCCTGCGAAACGCATCGGATAACCGACTCGAGCCGAACCCATGGAATGCAGCCCGTCTCCGAAGATTCTATGCCTAGCGCTGGATCCTGTGTTCGTCTCCTTACTCTGTCCATTTTTTATATACTGTCCGTCTTACATTTCTCTCCTTCTCCCTTTTTCTCTCTCTTATAACCTTTAAAGGCTCACAAATTGACGCGCTATCCGCGCTCAGTAAACCTGGGGGCTTCTTTAAACAGAAGCTTATTTATACGGGCTTCATGCCTAACACATGTGTCAAAGTTCTGCATGTACCTTTTATTCATCATTATATGCATCGATATGACTTAAGTTTTGGCCAAGCTGGGTTGCCTAGCTCTTGTGTTTACCCCTACGTTCCCGATTATTCGGCTAGGTGGTAAAGGGAGCACCTCTGCGATTGTTACTGCCGGATCAGCCGGACGTGTATCTCAGACTGGGTGAAGCCGAAAGCTAGCGTTCTTAAGAGAATATTCGGTCGGTGAACTAAAGATGATCTTTTTCTTTATCTATGTGCCCCCAGGCGTTTTTCCTGCGTTTCTTTTCGCAGCATGGACATGCACTTTAGGGCATGCCCCCCAGGGAAAGGAATCCCTAACGGAACTATTCTCCCTGGAAGATGTTTCTTACTAACCATGTAATATAACATAACTAGTCGGGCACTTGTCTGTTCACGCACTAATGACCCCTACGCCTGGTCTCCACGCATTCCCCGGTTCGTATATAACCGCATGGGAATTCGGACACACTCCGGACCGTCAGGCCCCGAGGTTGAAGCGAAAAGGTCAGCCATGACAAATGATCTACAATCCGGCTAGAAGGCATTATAAATGTCAATTCGATTACATAGTCATTTTGACTGATTGTATTCCTCTTCAATACCATCTAACAGGCTGTCTAATTTACAGTCCTACTGGGAGTACTTTGCGGCCAACTCTACTTGGCCGTACACTAAGCTTACAGGGATCTCCTTCCCATCGGGCCCTATAGGACCGACCTCGGCCATGTGGTTGGGGTCAGCCTTTGAGTACCGCGTACTCACCATGGCCCAGGCCTCCCTAGCGCCTTGACGGCAGGCTGATATCTTCCAGAATTGGAAGCACCGCCGTGCTCCCTTTAGCTTCTCCGCAAGCTCTCCAATACCTTCGAGCATGGAGATGGATGGCCACAGGGCCTGGGCGACGCCTCGCATCGCCTGCCGAACTCGATCGAGAAGTTGCGAGATCTCGGGAAGAAGGTCACCCGTAGAACCGGGCATCTCCTCCGTCGGACGACCTGTTAACACACCTACAGACATTGCTCTGTCAGTCGACTTCCCCGCCGAACTTTCTTTCAAATGGTTCGTTCAAGCACTTACTAAATATGCCGCGCCGAAGCCGCTGATTCTCCTTCACGGAGTCTGATAGCTGGGCACGAACATCTTTCAGCTCGACGCCTAGCCGGGTGTTGGCATCTTGGAGAACGTTCTTCTCCCCCATCACCTTTAATAGCACCCTCTCACCAGCCTTTAGTTGGCGTAGGAGATGTTGCTTTTCCGGATTCAATCCGGCGCCATCTGCAATTTTATTTGTCAGATTCGCACCAAAGCCGTGCTTCGCAAAATACTCTTTCGAAATGTATATTACCAGAAGGGGCCTCCTTAGGCTCCCCTGCCGCGGCTAGTGCGGCTTCTAGTTGGGCTTTGCACTCTTCCAGCTCCTGGGACAGTTGGGAATTCTTTTCTGTAAGAACCTGCATATCAAATGATCCTTAAACCAGTTATTCTAACTGTTTCAAGTCTCGGGGGCTACTGCTACATATATATTTACCAAAATTTTCTTACCCGTATGTCTTTTACATATTGCTCCGTGGCTCTGGCTAGACCATTTTGAGCGGCACGGAGGTGCGCATCTCCCGAATTGAAGGCATCTAACGCCTCTTGGGAGAAGCAAGCATCGCGAAGAATTGTCCGGCGACGCTTGTGGTTCATGGCACTTTCCACTTCAGAGTTGGTGGCAGACAACCCGTCCGCATCCTTCGTCGGAGGAACGTCCGGCACGCGCCTTGCGTTCGCCTTCGCCCTCGGACCAGACTTTGGAGCCTGGCTGGTGGAGGCGCGATTGGCAGCCTCTCCGGATATAGTCCGGCGAGATCTCTTTGTCCTGAAGGGGGCGCGAGTGTCAAATGTGCCTCGAAGGTATAACAACTGGGATAGAGGGGCGCGCCATACCTTTGCGCTGATGCCTCAGTCCGGTCTGCACCTCTTTTCTGCCCACGGGGCCCTGCGGCCCCTCGTTGGCTTGTCGCCGCAGGTTCGGCCTTCCGCCTCAAAAACCTCCCCTGCAAAGTTCGGTTGCAATCAGGAAATTGAACACGCATGGACGGACCCCTATCCGGGTTACTGGGACTTCGATCTCAGGTACCTGGGGCATCAGGATTAGCCTTGGGTAATCTGCCGTAATGGCCACCAAGGTGTTGTCCTCGCTCAATTGATGGAACACTCCATCAATCAGCTCCACAGATATGTCCGGATCCTCTTGAGAGGCCGGGTCGAGAGACCGTCCTGGGTCCTCGGGTTGTGGAGGCGGGCTGCTTATTTCCTTAACAGCCTGGCGCAGTTCCTGCGTTGAGGTCATCAGACTAAGTATTCAACAATGGAAACACTAAACGGATGAGCAAGTAGATGCGACCACTTACCCAGCTTGGGGATTGTGCATAGATAATCCACCCAGTGGGTTGACGCGGAGAAATTCCTCCTCTTCTCCCTTGTACAAAGTGGACAAGATCTTTAATAGAGCGGTAACTGAATCTGGCCCTTTACGACCGTAGCGGGTGGCGTTGTCCTCCCCTTTGAAATCCCACATGGGGTAGCTTCTATACTGAAGCGGCTGCACCCCCGCACGATGCATTCGGCCATAACTCCGATCATGGTTAGTCCGGAATGGGCCAACAATCTTATTCGTCCCATCAGGTAAACGATGTTCCTGTCACTTTCCCTTTGAGAGCTCCGTGGACGCCAGCTTAGGTGCTTCTTTAAGGGAGCACTATCGAATTCTGGGAGGCCGATCCGGACAGGATCCGGCAGCGGGACGTCTTCTATATAGAACCATTCCGAGGGCCAATCTTCGGACGCCTTCTTTGGAGTTCCGGACAGATATCCGGTCCCGGCGATGCGCCATACTTCGGCTCCACCCACTTGATATATTGACCCTTTCTTGGAACGAGGCACGAGGCAAAACAGCTCCTTCCATAGTCCGAAATGAGCTTCAATACCCAAGAACAGCTCGCAAAGGGCTACAAAGCCCGCTATATGCAATACTGAGGCAGGCGTGAGATGATGTAGCTGGAGGCCGTAGAACTCCAGCAGCCCCCGGAGAAATGGGTGGATGGGAAATCCGAGCCCCCTTATTAAGAAAGGGACAAGGCACACCCGCTCTCCTTTGGATGGATTAGGGGCATTCTCTGCTTGCTCTCCGCGGTTGTAGACGACAAGACCGGCTCGAACCGGGACCATATAGGCTGGGGGTAGAAATCCCTTGGTCTGGAGCATCACTAGTTCGCTATGCGGAGTGGAACATCTCTCCCAATATCCAGGCTTAGGGCTGGAAGGGCGAGCGGAGGAGTTGTGGCGGCTGGCCATGGTGGAATGGACCTTTGTCGGATGCGCTCTGATGAACACTCGTGGAGGGGAGAAGGTGTGGATTGGATCTAAATCCTCATCCCCTTAAGTAGGGCAGCTCATTTACGCGGCTAGGGGTGTGAACGAAAAAACACTCAGACTTTTCATATTCGTTTGACACATGGGAAACGGCCATTATTGGGCATAGAAGCTAAGGAGCACAACATCTACAAGAAACCGAACTTTATTCAAACAGGTACACGGAATTTGGAGGAGAACCCGCCTTGCAATGCCGAAGACAATCTGCGCGCCGGACTTATCGTCATTGAAGCCTGGTTCGGGGGCTGCTGAGGGAGTCCTGTATTAGGGGGTGTTTGGATAGCCGAACTATACCTTCAAGCCGGACTCCTGGACTATGAAGATACGAGATTGAAGACTCCGTCCCGTGTCCGAAAGGGACTTTCCTTGGCGTGGAAGGCAAGCTTGGCGATACGGATATGAAGATCTCCTACCCTAACCCTATCCGGTGTCTATATAAACCGGAGGGTTTTAGTCCGTAGGACAACATACAAAACAATCATACCATAGGCTAGCTTCTAGGGTTTAGCCTCTCTGATCTCGCGGTAGATCTACTCTTGTACTACCCATATCATCAATATTAATCAAGCAGGACGTAGGGTTTTACCTCCATCGAGAGGGCCCGAACCTGGGTAAAACTTTGTGTCCCTTGCCTCCTATTACCATCCGGCCTAGACGCACAGTTCGGGACCCCCTGCCCAAGATCCGCCGGTTTTGACACCGACAAGACCTATTAACAGTCTTTTGCAAAATTAATTTGAGCTCTCTATAGCTCAATTCTACTTGACCACTAGACTGTGGGTGATAAGGAGATGCAATTCTATGATTAACATCATATTTAGCAAGCATTTTATGGAAGGCACCATGAATAAAGTGTGAACCACCATCAGTCATTAAATATCTAGGGACTCCAAACCTCGGAAAAATAACTTCCTTAAGCATTTTAATAGAAGTGTTATGATCAGCACTACTAGTTGGAATAGCTTCTACCCACTTAGTAACATAATCAACATCAACTAGAATATGTGTGTACCCATTAGAGGCAGGAAAAGGTCCCATATAATCAAAGCCCCAAACATCAAATGGTTCAATAACAAGTGAATAATTCAAAGGCATTTCTTGACGTCTACTAATATTACCAATTCTTTGACATTCATCGCAAGACAAGACAAACTTACGGGCATCCTTGAAGAGAGTAGGCCAATAAAACCAGATTGTAATACCTTATGTGCAGTTCTATCTCCAGCGTGGTGTCCTCCATAAGACTCGGAATGACACTTGCGTAGGATCTGTTCCTGTTCATGCTCAGGTACACAACATCTAATAACACCATCTACTCCTTCCTTATAAAGATGTGGGTCATCCCAAAAGTAATGTCTTAAATCATAGAAAAACTTTTTCTTTTGCTGGTATGGGAAGCTAGGTGGTATAAACTTAGCAACAATATAATTAGCATAATCAACATACCATGGAGTACTATGAGAAGTACTTATAACATTTAATTGTTCATCAGGAAAGTCATCATTAATAGGTAGTTGTAACACCCTCGATGCGACTATATCTCCCACGTGTCGAGGCACGACTTAGAGGCATAATCGCATTGAAGGCATATGTCGCAAGTTAGGCAATCTTCACAACATACCATGTAATAATATAGATAATAAAAGTGGAGATAACATAGTTGGCTTACACTCGCCACATCAATCAAAGTGCATAAATAACATTACATCATCCAAACACTCATGGCCCGACTATGTCGCCAAAATAAAAGATAACCCAACATGCGACACGATCCCGATCACCCCCAACTGGGCACCACTACTGATCATCAGGGAAAGACACGTAGTATCATTGAGAGTCCTCGTCGAACTCCCACTTGAGCTCAAGCGTGTCACCTGGAGCGGAATCATCAGGCCCTGCATCTGGTGTAATAGTAATCTGTGAGCCACAGGGACTCAGCAATCTCGCACCCTCATGATCAAGACTATTTAAGCTTATAGGTAAGGCAAGGTAAATATGTGGAGCTGCAGCAAGTGACTAGCATATATGGTGGCTAACCTGTTCGCAAAAGAGAGCGAGAAGAGGAGGCAAAGCACGAGTGAGAAACTAGAGGACAACCTGCGCAAGCATTACTCCAACACCGTGTTCACTTCCCGGACTCCGCCGAGAAGAGACCATCACAGTAACTCACACGGTTGATTCATTTTAATTAAGTTATGGTTCAAGTTATCTACAACCGGACATTAACAAATTCCCATCTGCCCATAACCGCGGGCACGTCTTTCGGAAGTTCAAATCCCTGCAGGGGAGTCCCAACTTAGCCCATGACAAGCTCTCACGGTCAACGAAGGAATAGAACTCCTCCCGAGACATTCCGGTCAGACTCGGTACCTCGGTTCTTCAAGACACTTCGACAGGTTAAAACAAGACCAGCAACACCGCCCGAATGTGCCAACAAATCCCGATAGGAGCTGCACATATCTCGTTCTCAGGGCACACTCAGATGAGCCAAACGTCGGGTAGGCCAGCCCAGAGTTGCCCCTGGTAGCCCCGGACATCGCTCGGTTGGACCAACACTCAGAGGAGCACTGGCCCGGGGGGTTTAAATAAGATGACCCACGGGCTCCGGAAACCCAAGGGAAAAAGAGGCTAGGTGGAAAATGGTAAGACCAAGGTTGGGCATTGCTGGAAAAGCTTTAATCAAGGCGAACTATCAAGGGGTTCCCATTATAACCCAACCGCGTAAGGAACGCAAAATCCAGGAACATAACACCAATATGACGGAAACTAGGGCGGCAAGAGTGGAACAAAACACTAGGCGAGAGGCCGAGCCTTCCACCCTTTACCAAGTATATAGATGCATTAAGATAACATGGCAATATAATGATATCCCAACAAGTAAATAATGTTCCAACAAGGAACGGTCTCCAATCTTCACCTGCAACTAGCAACGCTGTAAGAGGGGCTGAGCAAAGCGGTAACATAGCCAATCAACTATTTGCTAGGACATGGTGGGTTAGAGGTTTGACATGGCAATTTGGGAGGCTTGAAGGCAAGTGGTAGGCATCATAGCATAGGCATAGCAAAAGAGCGAGCATCTAGCATAGCAAAGATAGTAGTGATTTCGAGGGTATGATCATCTTGCCTGCAAAGTTGTCAGAGTTGACTGGATCCTCGAAAGCAAACTCAACGGGCTCCTCGTTAGCAAACTCGTCTCCCGGCTCTACCCAAACAAGACAAACAAGCAAACGGAACACAATCAACCACGTGCAAAGCTCAAACAATATGATGCAAGGATGATATGCTATGCGGGATGCGATGCGGGATGCATATGCAAGATTTGCCAAGGGATGCATGAACCTGGCCCCAACTTGGAATTCCAAGTGTGCCACTGGAAAGATGAGATGAAATCGCTTGAAAACGATATAAAGAACACTGGAATCGGAGTTACGGTTTGGAAATGGCAAGCAATTCAAATATGACCACGTTCTGCGATTTACAACAAGTAGCCATCTAAATGCAACAAGATGAACATGCTACAACACTCAAACATGGCATAAAAATACATGGCAGGGATGCATTCATGATGCTTAACAAAAGTCTAGCACTGAGCTACGGCCAATTCATTCATTAACAGGTTCAAACAAGCATGGCAAAAATGCATATGACAAACAGATCTCAGACTTAGTGAAATTAACGCTTGTCTGGAATTTCAGATCAGATAGCACTCTTCGGAGCAACAAAACTATATGCTACAGTACCTGAACATGGCAAAGTAAAGCATGGCATGGAGCTACTCAAAGAGCTTAACAAAAGTCCCTTAGTGACCTTGAGCCAAAAGGGATCAGAAAATACATTTGCAAGCATGTGAACATGGCAAAAACATAATCAGTTCTCAGACTTGGTGAAAACTGGAGCATGCTGAAACATATATCAAGTAGGCATGTTTACGAGCTCGATGCACTCACTACGGAGCAAGTCATGATAAACTAAGCATACACCCATCAAGAATACAGAAAATGCAAGCTAGACATGGCAAGAACAATACCATAGCATGCACGGATCAACTACAACATCATCGGCAAAATCGCTAACAAGTAGACAATCTGCCCAGATTCATGAAATGACAAAAGTAGAGCTCGATTGACTCAAGCTAGGGTGCTCCATAATTGCAAACAAAGACATGGATGGATAGATCACTACAAGATTAACAAAACATCCTTACTGATCATCCTCAAAAGAGGCATGGATCACTAGGAAACAACATGAACATATGGCAATATGAGATAAACAGCTCAAGGACTTAGTGGAAATGCTAAGTCCCTGAAATCAGAATTACCAAGTGCCTCACTTTGTAAGCTTGTGCTAGACACCACACACATCACAAAAATACATGGGTTGCACCTCTGGAAAGATGGTAAAACCCTTAACAAAACATATGTAGATCTCATGGGCATATCATGCACACAATAATCATGGCAAAAATGACAAATAGCTAAATGGAGCAGCAGATCTGACAAGTATCTCAAGTAGCACTCTTCCAACAGCATTTCGAGCATCAAGATGAACTCAAATGAAAATGATGCAATGAGATGAAATGATGTAATCTCTGAGACGAACATTTTGATATGCTATATGCCCAAAATGGAGCTACGGACGCAAAGTTACGATGCGATGAACAGGAGCATATGAACTAGGGTTTCGGGAGAAAGTCAACCGAGATTTCGGATCTCAGATCTGCACGCTTCCCGAGGTCGCTGGAGCTGTTCGCCGGAGAAGAAGCCGAGGTGGCCGGACTTGCCGAGGTTCGCCGGAGAACGGTGGGTCTCGCCGGGATCTTGAGGAGAAGGACGGGGGCGGCCGGATCCGGTCGCCGGGGCGCGGCTCCCGCGGCGGCGAATGGCGGAGGCGCGGGCGGTGTGACGGTGACGAGGCGGAGTGGCGGCGGGCTCCGGCGTGCTAGGCGGCGGACGGCGATGGCGGCGGTGGCCGGCGAAGGAGAGGCGGGCGGCGCTCGGGCGCGAGTTAGGGAGCCGGGCGGCGGGCGAGGCAATGGGCCTCCCGGGCCGGCGATGTGGGGCGGCAGGCGGGCGAGTGGCGCGGCGCCACGTGGCAGCGGCGGACGGATCGGACGTGTCCGGCGCCGTTCGGACGTGTCCGGCGGCGGCGGATCTAAGATTTTTAGGGTTTCGGGGAAGGAGACCCGGGATTTGGAATGGGGGAGGTATATATAGGCATAGAGGAAGCTAGGAGAGTCCAAATGAGGTGCGGTTTTCGGCCACGTGATCGTGATCGAACACTCTAGATGATGGAGAGGGTTTAGGTGGGTTTTCGGCCAACTTGGAGGGGTGTTGGGCTGCAACACACACAAGGCCTTTTCGGTCCCTCGGTTAACCGTTGGAGTATCAAACGAAGTCCAAATGATACGAAACTTGACAGGCGGCCTACCGGTAGTAAATCAAGGTCGCTTGACAAGTCCCGGTCCAATCCGGAAATGTTTAATCCCCACACACGAAAGAAAGGTAGAAATGACCACCGGAGGAGAACGAAGCGCCGGAATGCAAAACGGACAATGGGGAAAATGCCTGGATGCATGAGATGAACACGTATGCAAATGCAATGCACATGATGACATGATAAGAGATGCATGACAACGATAACAACACATGGAGACAAAGACCCAAACCCGAGAAAATAAAATAACTTAAGGCCAGAAACGGCAAGAGTTGGAATACATATTGGGAAAGTCACATCCGGAGTGTTACAGTAGTGGGTCATCAAGAATATTTTCTAACCTAGATAAGTTGTCTGCAACGGGGTTCTCAGCTCCCTTTCTATCAACAATATTCAAATCAAATTCTTGTAGCAAGAGAACCCATCTAATAAGTCTAGGTTTAGCATCTTTATTTTCCATAAGATATTTGATAGCAACATGATCAGTGTGAATAGTTACTTTAGAATCAACAATATAAGATCTTAACTTGTCACAAGCAAATACAACTGCTAAACGTTCCTTTTCAGTAGTAGCATAATTTCTTTGAGCATTGTCTAGAGTCTTACTAGCATAATGGATAACATTTAATTTATTATCAACTCTTTTCCCTAGAACAACACCTACAGCATAATCACTAGCATCACACATAATTTCAAAGGGTAAATTCCAATCAGGTGGCTGAACAATAGGTGCAGAGACTAATGCTTTCTTAAGTATTTCAAATGCTTCTACACAATCATCATCAAAGACAAATGGTATATCTTTTTGCAATAAATTAGTCAGAGGCCGAGAAATTTTTGAGAAGTCCTTAATGAACCTCCTGTAAAATCCAGCGTGACCAAGGAAACTTCTTATACCTTTGATGTCCTTGGGACATGGCATCTTTTCAATAGCATCAACCTTGGCTTTATCAACTTCAATACCTCTTTCAGAAACTTTGTGCCCCAAGACAATACCTTCATTAACCATAAAGTGGCACTTTTCCCAATTCAAGACAAGATTAGTTTCTTCACATCTCTGCAAAACTCGATCAAGATTGCTCAAGCAATCGTCAAAAGAGGAACCATAGACAGAAAAGTCGTCCATGAAAACCTCACAAATCTTTTCATAAAAGTCAGAGAATATAGCCACCATGCATCTTTGAAAGGTAGCAGGTGCATTACATAAACCAAAAGGCGTACGTCTATAAGCAAAAGTACCAAAAGGGCATGTAAAAGTACTCTTTGATTGATCTTTAGCCGACACAGGTATTTGAGAGAAACCAAAATAACCATCTAGAAAGCAATAGTGTGTACGTTTGCATAATATTTCTAGCATTCGATCAATAAAAGGTAAGGGGTAATGATCTTTCTTAGTAGCTTTATTTAATTTGCGGAAATCAATTACCATCCTATAACCTGTGATAATTCCTTGTGGAATCAATTCATCTTTATCATTAGGAACAACAGTAATACCTCCCTTCTTAGGGACACAGTGGACATGACTTACCCACTCACTATCAGCAAGGGGATAGATTATACCTGCCTCCAGAAGCTTTAGTATTTCTTTTCTTACCACTTCTTTCATTTTAGGATTCAGACGTCGTTGAGGATCACGAACTGGTTTGGCATCTGCTTCCAAATTTATTTTATGTTGACATAGAGTGGGACTAATGCGCTTAAGATCATCAAGAGTATATCCAATAGCAGCACGATGCTTCTTCAGAGTTTTCAATAATCTTTCTTCTTCATGCTCTAAAAGGTTAGCACTAATAATAACAGGATACATCTTCTTTTCATCAAGATAAGCATATTTAAGATTATCAGGCAAATGTTTAAGCTCAAACACAAGATCACCCTTGGGTGGAGGAGGCTCCCCTAGGATTTCAACAGGCAAATTGTGTTTCAGAATAGGTTCATGTTTCAAGAATACTTCATCTATTTCCCTTCTTTCATTCATGAACATATCATTTTCATGGTCTAGCAAATAGTGTTCTAAAGGATCACTAGGAGGTACGACAATAGAAGCAAGACCAATAATCTCATCCTTACTAGGTAATTCTTCCTCACGATGTTGTTTACTAAATTTAGAGAAATTAAACTCATGAACCATATCATCCAAGCCAACAGTAACAACATTCTTTGTGCAATCTATGGTAGCATTGACAGTATTTAAGAAGGGTCTACCAAATATAATGGGACAAAAGCTATCTTGCGGAGAAGTAAGAACAAGAAAATCAGTAGGATATTTAGTTTTCCCACACAAGACTTCAACATCTCTAACAATTCCAATTGGTGCAATAGTATCTCTATTAGCAAGTTTAATTGTGACATCAATATCTTCTAACTCAACAGGTGCAATATCATGCATAATTTCTTTCTATAAGTCATGAGGTATAACACTAGCACTAGCACCCATATCACATAAGCCATGATAACAATGATCTCCTATTTTAACAGAAATAACAGGCACACCTACCACAGGTCTATGTTTATCTTTAGCACAAGGCTTAGCAATTCTAGCAGTTTCACCTTTGAACTGAATAACATGCCCATCAATATTATCAGACAAGAGATCTTTAACAATAGAAATATTAGGTTCTACTTTAACTTGCTCAGGAGGTGTATAAGTTCTAATATTGCTTTTACGAACAACAGTTGAAGCTTTAGCATGATCCTTTATTCTAACAGGGAAAGGTGATTTCTCAATATAAGAAGTAGGAACAATAGGATCATTATAAGTGACAGTCTTTTCTTCAACTTTAATAGGTGCAGCTACTTTTACTTCTATGGGAGGATGATATTTAAACCACTTCTCCTTAGGGAGATCAACATAAGTAGCAAAAGATTCACAGAAAGAAGCTACTATCTCAGAGTCAAGTCCATATTTAGTGCTAAACTTACGAGAAATATCGGTATCCATAAAAGATTTAACACAATCAAACTTAGGTGTCATACCTGACTCCTTACCTTCGTCGAGGTCCCAATCTTCAGAGTTGCGTTTAATTCTATCCAATAAATTCCATCTGAATTCAATAGTCTTCATCAGAAAAGAGCCAGCACAAGAAGTATCGAGCATGTTGCGATTGTTTTCAGAAAGCCGAGCATATAAATTTTGAATAATCATTTCTCTTGAGCGCTTGTGATTGGGGCATGAATATAACATTGATTTATGCCTCCCCCAAGCTTGAGCGATGCTTTCTCCTTCGCGAGGCCAGAAATTATATATATAATTGCGATCATGATGAACAAGATGCATAGGGTAATACTTTTGATGAAATTCCAACTTCAATCTTTTATAGTCCCATGATCTCATATCATCACATTGCCTATACCATACCAATGCGTCTCCCTTCAAAGAAAAAGGGAAGACCTTCTTCTTAGCAACATCATCGGGTATACCTGCAAGCTTAAATAATCCACAAACTTCATCCATATATATTAAGTGCTCATCAGGATGCTTTGTTCCATCTCCTGTAAAAGGATCAGCTAGCAGTTTTTCTATCATACTCGAAGGATACTCATAAGGAATTTCATTTTCAATAGGTTCAGTAGGTTCAGGAGCAACTCTTTGCTCTACTAGACGGGGTGAAGATACCCCGAACAAGACCCTCAGAGAATTACTTTCCATAGTAACAAGTGACAGTAAATTTCAGCACACTATATAAATTTTTCCTTACCAAATTCCACTTACCAAAGGCGCTACACTCCCCGGCAACGGCGCCAGAAAAGAGTCTTGATGACCCACAAGTATAGGGGATCTATCATAGTCATTTCAATAAGTAAGAGTGTCGAACCCAGCGAGGAGCAGAAGGAAATGATAAGTGGTTTTCAGCAAGGTAATCTCTGCAAGTACTGAAATAAGTGGTAACAGATAGTTTTGTGGTATGATAAATTGTAACGAGCAACAAGTAACAAAAGTAAATAAAGTGCAGCAAGGTGGCACAATCCTTTTGTAGCAAAAGACAAGCCGGAACAAACTCTTATAATAAGAAAAACGCTCCCGAGGACACATGGGAATATCGTCAAGCTAGTTTTCATCACGTTCATATGATTCGCGTTTGATACTTTGATAATTTGATATGTGGGTGGACCGGTCCTTGGGTGCTGTTCTTACTTGAGCAAGCATCCCACTTATGATTAACCTCTATTGCAAGAAGCCCCAACTATAACAAAAGTATTGAGGTAAACCTAACCATAGCATGAAACATGTGGATCCAAATCAGCCCCTTACGAAGCAATGCATAAACTAGGGTTTAAGCTTCTGTCACTCTAGCAACCCATCATCTACTTATTACTTCCCAATGCCTTCCTCTAGGCTCAAATAATGGTGAAGTGTTATGTAGTCGACGTTCACATAACACCACTAGAGGCTAGACAACATACATCTTATCAAAATATCAATTGTTAATTGGATAAATGCCACTCCAATTCTGGTGATTCAGAAAAATGCCACTCCAATTTGCAAACTTCGAAAAATGCCACTCCAATTCTCGGATACATCTGTCGATGCCACTCCGGCCTTTTGAGCTGGTTTTTTAAGAAAAAACGCTGACGTATACGCCCTGTATTTTCTGTCGGACAGAAATGCCCCTGCATCCATCTGGTTAACACACACCGGTCCAGCCCCATGCCTATCGTCTTCCTCGCATTCCTCTCTTCATTCCCCTCCTCTCTCCCAAGAACCCTAGCCGTCGCTGCCCTGCTCCCCCGCATCCCGAGCCTCCGCCCTGCTGCTCCACATCCGTCAACTACGCCCTACTGCTCCACATCCCGGTGCCGCCGTCCTACTGCTTCTCCCCTCGCCGGGCAAGAGCCCCAGCCGACGCCTTGTTGTTGAGCGCCCCACCACCAGCAAGCGAGCATGGCGGTGGCCATGCTGGAGGCCACTTGAATCGCGCATCCTCGAGTGCCACTGCCGAAGATTCGAAGTAACCCCGCAACAATGTCATCCCCGGCCCCGAATTCTCAGTAAGTTTGTAGAAAAAATGCTCAAGTTCCACCGATTTGTTGCATGTGTGTTTAGTTCTTCCCCAATTGTTGATGTTTGATTACCCATATGATTTTCATAGGTACAGTGGCAACAATGCTTTTAATTTACAAATTGTTGTGGAGGCCTTTTTCTATACAAGTCCTGATGGTAGGAAGATTTATGTGAAGGGAAGGAATTTGCTATGGACTGTAGTCGTAGAAAAGTTCAGCGTTGATGCATTAACACGCCAGCTAGCTTTAGAGTTGAACATCGGCACTAATCAATTGGTGTCAGTTTCATATTTTGACAAAGTGTTGGGTGAAAATGTCAGGCTGTTGCATGATGAGCAGCACTACTTGATGTTTGATATGTATGCAGCTGAGCTGAAAGTGCCACTTAGTGTGGTAGTGGTGGATGTAATTGGATCTAGTGTATTCAATGGTGGATAAAAAATTGCAGATTTTGTTCCTATTAGTGTTGTGCCTAATGATGATCCATTGGTCATGGGCACTCAAAATTATGCAAATATAATCCAGCCGAATGATGCACAAGCATACCTCCAGACCGACACTACTAATTGTCCAACAACACCAACTCAGCCTGCACCGCCTCCTATAGTTGAGAGTGTCACATCAGAGGTTGGAAGTACAAGCCAGCCTAATGTGCCACATGCTGACCAACAACAAGAACTTCAAAATCCTTCCACTGATCCATTTGATAACAAGGAGGAGTATGTTGGAGTTGATGATGAACATCTAGTAGGTGTTAGCATTCCTGAACCTGCCGTAGTGCAAGCACTGGCTACAACACCTGATGAGAAAGCTGAAGATGAGGAGGCCGAAGATGATATGGATATCTCTGATGTTAAGCATCTTATCCAGCAGGAGGAAGAGGTTACTGACATGCCTATTCAGTACAATGTGGCCACTGATCCTTATAATGCTGACATTGAAGTGGGGGCTCTTTTTCCTGACATTGTAACCTTTAGAAAAGCAATAAGACATCATGCTGTGGTAAAAGACTTTGAGCTAGCTAAAGTAAGGACTGATTCTACTAGATTCATGGCTAATTGCTCATATCCTAGTTGCCCTTGGCGCATTCACGCATCGAGGTTGCGTGATCAACAAGTTGTCATGGTATGCTTACTCATGTTGTAATTATTTGTGCATTTTCTCACCTTTCTCTTATGACTATTATATCCTACATGTATCCTGTTTTTGTGTGTGCAAACTAATCATGGCATCTTTGTGCAGATAAAGAAGATTCCCTTTGAGCACAATTGCCCTACTACAAAGCTTGTAGACAGCAGAATGGCAACACAAGGTTGGGTTGCAGAGAAGCTTGTTGATTGGGTGAAGAAAAACCCAGGAGAGGGAGCAAAGGCAGCGAAAACTAAGTTGGAGGGTGATTTCAACTTCAAGCTGAAGTATTCCAAAGCTTGGGCAGGTATGAAGATAGCTCTGGAACAAATGCATGGTAAATATGAGGATAGTTTTCAATTGTTGTTCAATTGGAAAGCAGAGATAGAGAAGAGATGCCCTGGTAGTATTGTTGAGATTGATTTGGTCAAGGAAAAAGGTAAGTACTATTTCAATAGAGTCTTTGTAGCTTTCAAACCCTGCATAGATGGTTTCTTAGCTGGATGTCGACCATACATAGGAGTAGATGCAACTGCACTGAATGGGAAATATGTTGGTCAATTAGCATCAGCGACCGGAGTTGATGGACACAACTGGTTGTAGCATATGCCGTATTTGATTCAGAAACTACAGAAAACTGGGTATGGTTTATGCAGCAGCTGCGCAGGGCTGTAGGATGTCCATCAGGGCTAGTAATTTCCAGTGATGCTTGCAAGGGACTAGAAAATGCAGTTGACAAAGTATTCCCCGAGTGCGAATATAGGGAGTGTATGCGCCATTTATACCAAAATTTTATGAAAAAATTCCATGGTAAAGTGTACACAAACCATTTGTACCCAGCTGCTAGGGGATTCACAGAGCACAAGTTCAGATGGCATATGCAAAAGATATTTGAGGCTGATCCAAGTGCTATCGAGTACCTTGAGAAACACCACAATAGGATTTGGTATAGGTGTGCCTTTGGTGTGGATAGCAAGGTTGATTATCTCACTAACAACATTTCTGAAAGTTTTAACAAGCAGATCAAAGACTTGAAAGGGCTAAATTTGTGTGAGCTACTAGATAGGATTAGAGAGCTAATGGTGAAGTTCAATGTGAGGAGGCATGTTGGTAGGTATTTGGCCGGCATAATCTTGCCCGAGGTTCTCAAGAGGCTCAATGCACTCAGTAAAACAATTGGGCCCCATAAAGTGGCGTGGAATACCGAACATGAGGCAGAGATTACACTATATGATGTGAAAGCATATGACCAGAGGCACACTGTTGATCTAAAACAGAGAACATGCTCATGTCGGAAATTTCAAGTTTCTGGGCAGCCTTGCATTCATGCATTGACTTTCATTTGTTCAATGAGGGGCGCAAAGATTGAGTCCTTTGTTGATGAGTATTACAGCGTGGCAAAATTTCGAGCTGCTTATGCTGGGGCACTGCCAACCATGACTGATAGGACACAATGGGAGCAATTTGACCTTGGATTCCTTGTTTACCCACCTATACAAGAGAAAAGGCCACCTGGAAGGCCCAGGGTTCAAAGAATTAGAGGATTTCTTGAAGACCCAGGAAGAAAAGTGGTTAAATGCAAAAAATGTGGTTGAAATGGCCACTTTGCAAAAACTTGCAATCTCCCTCCTTTAGTTATTGCAGAACCACCACCAATGGAGCACACTCCTACTAAAAGGTGCCATTGTACTTACAATATTTGTTTACGTCAAATGGGTTCATGTTGCTAAACCATTTCACCTTTTTCTATCATGCAGAAAGAGAGATGCTACTGCAGCCGAGGAGGAAGTTATGGAAGATGACAAACCTATAGCAAATTATAAAAGGTATAATACTAACTTATGTTCATTCTTTTACCACAAATTATATTTATGAACACACAATACTTAGTTCCGACATTTGCTCTTAATGTACCTGCAGGCAGAAGACTCCGGTCAAGAAGAAGACGCCGGCTAAAAAGACGACACCGGTCAAGGAGAAGACGACGCCGGTCAAGGAGAAGACGACGCCGATCAAGAAGAAGACGCCAGCTAAAAAGACGACACCGGTCAAGAAGACGCCGGTCAAGGAGAAGACGACACCGGTCAAGAAGAAGACACCGGTCAAGAAGAAAAAGACGCCAGTCAAGAAGAAGACACCGGTTAAGAAGAAGAAGACGTCGGTCAAGAAGAAGACTCCAGTCAAGGGGAAAGGCAAGCAAAGTGAAGGTACTGGAAAGGAGAAAACTGCAGGGAAGAAGAGCAAAAAACTGCAGTTTGTTACACCATCTACCAGTGATGCTGTTCTCAAGCCAACTCTAGGAACCAAGAAAAATCTGCTTTATTGGCTTGGGGGATGAATTTGCTTGAACTGGACCATGTATGTGTGTGTGATGCGCAAACTGGAGCTGGAACTTGTATGCGTGTGATGCTCAAACTAGAGGTTGAACTTGTGTGTGTGTGTGTGATGCTCAAACTAGAGCCTGATGGCCAAACTAGAGCCTGATGTGTGTTGCTTAAACTGGAGCTTAGCTATTTTGGTTCATCTACTGTTGATGCTCAAACCGGAGCTTTAAGACTATTTTGGTTCATCTTCTATTGATGCAAAATATTATGACCTGTCATCTGATGCAAATTATATGTATTTCGGCCGAGGTCATGTTCATTTTTCCCACTAACTTCATGCTTCCTCTACACAGTACAATCATGCTTCTTCTGCACAGGAAAATAACACATTCTTCATTACTCATAGAAATGTTACATCTTTTTCAGTACAGCCACTACATATGCACACATTACAAGCATGATCTCATCATTTTTCTGCTTAAATCTGCACATCAGACATACATTTTTGCATTCTCAGTCTGTTTACAACACACATATTTTTGCACTATCAATCTTCAGCTCTTCGATCTTCCATTGTGCAATCTTCATTCAGCAATCTTCAGTTCGTTCAAAGACAAGCAGCCTGCATCATTTTTCTTCCTCTTAAATTCAACAAGGCCACCTGCAATCTTCTCTTTCTTCTTACTCTTCAGATCATCTAAATAACAACGACGAGCTGCATCCTCCACCTCCAATGGCCCCGACAGCTCTCCTTGCCATGGCGGATGGAGTACAGGACTGAGGCAGGGGGGAGTGAGGACAGAAGAGGCTGGCAGCGAGCTCCGGCGGAAGGACCACATGAGATAGTGCAGGGGGAGGGGAGTTGTGGTGCCGGATTGGAAAGGCGGTTGGGGTGCGGCGTGCCGGCTGGGACTCCTGCCCGGCGGTGAGAAGCAGCAGGGCGGCGGGACGAGATGCGGAGCAGCAGGGCACGGCGGACGGTGTGGGGCAGCAGGGTCGTGGCCGGGGATGTGTAGCAGGAGGGGCTCGGCCTGGATGTGGAGCAACAGCAGCAGCACGGCGGCGGCGGCGGCTAGCGTTCTTGGCGAGAGAGGAGCGGAAACAGGGAGAGTAGCAAGGGGAAGAAGATACGCACGGGCTGGACAGATGGATGCAGGGGCATTTCCGTCCGACGGAAAATACAGGGTGTATACGTCAGCGTTTTTTCTTAAAAAACCAGCTCAAAAGGCCGGAGTGGCATCGACAGATGTATCCGAGAATTGGAGTGGCATTTTTCGAAGTTTGCAAATTGGAGTGGCATTTTTCTAAATCACCAGAATTGGAGTGGCATTTATCCAATTAACCCAAATATCAAACGAATACCAAATTCACATGACTACTCATAGCAAGACTTCTCCCTTTCCTCAGGAACGAATGTAATTACTCACAAAGCATATTCGTGTTCATAATCAGAGGGGTAATAATATGCATATAGGATCTGAACATATGATCTTCCACCAAATAAACCAACTAGCATCAACTACAAGGAGTAATCAACACTACTAGCAACCTACTAGCACCAGTCCCGGACTTTGAGACAAGAATTGGATACAAGAGATGAACTAGGGTTTGGAGATGAGATGGTGCTGGTGAAGATGTTGATGGAGATTGACCTCTCTCAATGAGAGGAGCGTTGTTGATGACGATGGTGATGATTTCCCCCTCCTGGAGGGAAGTTTCCCCGGCAGAACAGCTCTGCCGGAGCTCTAGATTGGATCCGCCAAGATTCTGCCTCGTGGCTGCGGAGTCTCGTCCCGAAAAGTTCCTCCTCATTTTTTTCTCATCGAAAGACCTCATATAGGAGAAGATGGGCATCAGAGAGCCACCAGGGGGCCCACAAGGTAGGGGGCGCCCCCACCCTCATGAGAAGGGTGTGGGCCCCCTGGCCTTCATCTTTGGCGTGGATTTTTCTTTATTTCTTTTAAGACGTTCCGTGGAGTTTCAAGACTTTTGGAGTTGCACAGAATAGGTCTATAATATTTGCTCCTTTTCCAGACCGGAATTCCAGCTACCGGCATTCTCCCTCTTTATGTAAACCTTGTAAAATAAGAGAAAATAGCCATAAGTATTGTGACATAAAGTGAAATAACAGTCCATATTGTGATAAATATCGATATAAAAGCATGATGCAAAATGGATGTATCATATGTCAACATAAAATAAATTTGGAAGCAGATGCCAAACCATTTCGTGATCCTCAACGACGTCTGAATCCTAAAATGAAAGAGGTGGTAAGAAAAGAAATACTCAAGCTTCTGGAGGCAGGTATAATCTACCCCGTTGCTGATAGTGTGTGGGTAAGTCCTGTCCATTGTGTCCCTAAGAAGGGAGGTATTACTGTTGTTCCTAATGATAAAGATGAATTGACTCCACAAAGAATTAACACAGGTTATAGGATGATAATTCATTTCCGCAAATTAAATAAAGCTACTAAGAAAGATCATTACCCCTTACCTTTTATTGATCAAATGCTAGAAAGATTATGCAAACATACAGACTATTGCTTTCTAGATGGTTATTCTGGTTTCTCTCAAATACCTGTGTCGGCTAGAGATCAATAAAAGACTACTTTTACATGCCCTTTTGGTACTTTTGCTTATAGACGTATGCCTTTTGGTTTATGTAATGCACCTGCTACCTTTCAAAGATGCATGATGGCTATATTCTCTGACTTTTGTGAAAAGATTTGTGAGGTTTTCATGGACGACTTTTCCGTTTGTGGTTCCTCTTTTGATGATTGCTTGAGCAATCTTGATCGAGTTTTGCAGAGATGTGAGGAAACTAATCTTGTCTTGAATTGGGAAAAGTGCCACTTTATGGTTAATGAAGGTATTGTCTTGGGGCATAAAGTTTCTGAAAGAGGTAGTGAAGTTGATAAATCCAAGGTTGATGCTATTGAAAAGATGCCATGTCCCAAGGACATCAAAGGTATAAGAAGTTTCCTTGGTCACGCCGGATTTTACAGGAGGTTCATTAAGGACTTCTCAAAAATTTCTCGGCCTCTGACTAATTTATTGCAAAAGATATACCATTTGTCTTTGATGATGATTGTGTAGAAGCATTTGAAATACTTAAGAAAGCATTAGTCTCTGCACCTGTTGTTCAGCCACCTGATTGGAACTTACCCTTTGAAATTATGTGTGATGCTAGTGATTATGCTGTAGGTGTTGTTCTAGGGCAAAGAGTTGATAAGAAATTAAATGTTATTCATTATGCTAGTAAGACTCTAGACAATGCTCAAAGAAATTATGCTACTACTGAAAAAGAGCTTTTAGCAGTTGTATTTGCTTGTGATAAGTTCAGATCTTATATTGTTGACTCTAAATTAACTATTCAAACTGATCATGCTGCTATTAAATGTTGGGGAACGTAGTAATTTCAAAAAATTTCCTACGCACACGCAAGATCATGGTGATGCATAGCAACGAGAGGGGGGAGTGTTGTCTACGTACCCTTGTAGACCGTTCGCGGAAGCGTTGTATCAACGCGGTTGATGTAGTCGTACGTCTTCACGTCCGACTGATCCAAGTACCGAAAGCACGGCACCTCCGAGTTCTGCACACGTTCGGCTCGGTGACGTCCTCGCCTTCTCGACCCAGCAAGAGGGGCGAAGTAGTAGACGAGTTCCGGCAGCACGATGGTGTGGTGACGGTGTTGGTGAAGAACAATCTCCGCACGGCTTCTCCTAAGCACTACGAAAACTATGACGGAGGATAAACTAGAGGAGACGGGGTTGCCGGCACACAACTTGGTGTTTCTTGATGTGTCTTTGGTGCTAGCCCTACCCCTCTATTTATATGTTGAGCCCTGAGGTCGAAACTTGGAGTAAAAGCCTCCTCAAAGTCGGTTTCACCCGAAAGGCAAGAGTCCTTCTCGGACTCTAGGGCTAGACGCCAGGGTTCCCGGCGTCTACCCCCTAGATGCCAGGGTTCCTGGCGTCTAGCCTCTGGTCTCCGCAAAACTTCCTTTTGCACTTTCCAAAAGCCTCGTGGGCTTTCCCCTTTGGCCCAGATAAAGTTTTCTCGTGCCCAAACATTTCGGGAAACATCCGGAACCCCTTCCGGAGATCAAACACTACTATCCACATATCAATCTTTACTTCCGGACCATTCCGGAGTTCCTCGTCATATCTGTGATCTCATCCAAAACTCCGAACAACATTCGGTCACCAACATACATAACTCATAGTACTATATCGTCAACGAACGTTAAGCGTGCGGACCCTACGGATTCGAGAACTATGTAGACATGACCGAGACACATCTCTTGTCAATAACCAATAGCGGGACCTGGATGCCCATATTGGCTCCTACATATTCTACGAAGATCTTTATCGGTCAGACCGCATAACAACATACGTTGTTCCCTTTGTCATCGATATGTTACTTGCCCAAGATTCGATCGTCGGTATCTCGATACCTAGTTCAATCTCGTTACCGGCAAGTCTCTTTACTCGTTCCGTAATACATCATCCCGCAACTAACTCATTAGTTGCAATCCTTGCAAGGCTTATAGTGATATGCATTACCGAGTGGGCCCAGAGATACCTCTCCGACAATCGGAGTGACAAATCCTAATCTCGAAATACGCCAACCCAACAAGTACCTTTGGAGACACCTGTAGAGCACCTTTATAATCACCCAGTTACGTTGTGATGTTTGGTGGCACACAAAGTGTTCCTCCGGTAAACGGGAGTTGCATAATCTCATACATAGGAACATGTATAAGTCATGAAGAAAGCAATAGCAACAAACTAAACGATCAAGTGCTATGCTAATGGAATGGGTCAAGTCAATCACATCATTCTCCTAATGATGTGATCCCGTTAATCAAATGACAACTCATGTATATGGTTAGGAAACATAACCATCTTTTATCAACGAGCTAGTCAAATAGAGGCATACTAGTGACACTCTGTTTGTCTATGTATTCACACATGTATTATGTTTCCGGTTAATACAATTCTAGCATGAATAATAAACATTTATCATGATATAAGGAAATAAATAATAACTTTATTATTGCCTCTAGGGCATATTTCCTTCATTAAATATCTTATGTAAAAGAAAGATGCTAAGCCTAGACTTATTAGATGGGTTCTCTTTCTACAAGAATTTGATTTGCATATTGTTGATAGAAAGGGAGCTGAGAACCCCATTGCAGACAACTTGTCTAGGTTAGAAAATATTCTTGATGACCCACTACCTATTAATGATAGCTTTCCTGATGAACAATTAAATGTTATAAGTACTTCTCGTAGTACTCCATGGTATGCTGATTATGCTAATTATATTGTTGCTAAGTTTATACCACCTAGCTTCACATACCAGCAAAAGAAAAAGTTTTTCTATGATTTAAGACATTACTTTTGGGATGACCCACATCTTTATAAAGAAGGAGTAGATGGTGTTATTAGACGTTGTGTACCTGAGCATGAACAGGAACAGATCCTATGCATGTGTCATTCCGAGTCTTATGGAGGACACCACGCTGGAGATAGAACTGCACATAAGGTATTGCAATCTGGTTTTTATTGGCCTACTCTCTTCAAGGATGCCCGTAAGTTTGTCTTGTCTTGTGATGAATGTCAAAGAATTGGTAATATTAGTAGACGTCAAGAAATGCCTATGAATTATTCTCTTGTTATTGAACCGTTTGATGTTTGGGGCTTTGATTATATGGGACCTTTTCCTGCCTCTAATGGATACACACATATTTTAGTTGCTGTTGATTACGTTACTAAGTGGGTAGAAGCTATTCCAACTAGTAGTGCTGATCATAACACTTCTATTAAAATGCTTAAGGAAGTTATTTTCCTGAGGTTTGGAGTCCCTAGATATTTAATGACTGATGGTGGTTCACACTTTATTCATGGTGCTTTCCGTAAAATGCTTGCTAAATATGATGTTAATCATAGAATTGCATCTCCTTATCACCCACAGTGTAGTGGTCAAGTAGAGTTGAGCAGTAAAGAGCTCAAATTAATTTTGCAAAAGACTGTTAATAGGTCTAGAAAGAATTGGTCCAAGAAACTTGATGATGCATTATGGGCTTATAGAACTGCATACAAAAATCCTATGGGTATGTCTCTGCATAAAATGGTTTATGGAAAAGCATGTCACTTACCTCTCTCGAACTAGAACATAAGGCATATTGGGCTATTAAAAAGCTCAATTATGATTTTAAACTTGCCGGTGAGAAGAGGTTATTTGATATTAGCTCACTTGATGAATGGAGAACCCAAGCTTATGAAAATGCCAAGTTGTTTAAAGAAAAAGTTAAAAGATGGCATGACAAAAGGATACAAAAGCGTGAGTTTAATGTAAGTGATTATGTATTGCTATACAACTCTCGTTTAAGATTTTTTGCAAGAAAACTTCTCTCTAAATGGGAAGGCCCCTATGTTATCGAAGAGGTCTAACGTTCCGGTGCCATAAAGATCAACAACTTCGAGGGCACAAATCCGAAGGTGGTAAACGGTCAAAGAATCAAACATTATATCTCAGGTAATCCCATAAATGTTGAAACCAATATTATTGAAACCGTAACCCCGGAGGAATACATAAGGGACACCTTCCAGACTGTTTCAAACTCCGAAAAGGAATAGGTATGTGGTACGGTAAGTAAACCGACTCCAAAACAATTTTTAAGGCAATATTTCTCCATTTTGGAATATTTAGAAAAATAGAAAAATAAGTAGCAGTCCGGGAAGGACACAAGGGACCCACGAGGGTGGTGGGCGCGCCCTACCCCCCTGGGCGCGCCCCCCTACCTCGTGAGCACCTCGTGTGCCTTCCGGACTCTATTTTCTTGCACGATACGTATTTTGGTCGGTAAAAAATCATTATATATTCCCCCAAAGGTTTTGACTCCCGTATCACGCAAACCTCCTCTGTTCTTGTTTCGAGCTGTTTTCTGTCAGGGTTTTCCAGGCTAGGCATCATGTCGTCTCCCTCCTCCAACAACAGTGACAACGATGCTTGGTTAATGAAGATAGATCTAAAGAGGGAAGAACCCACGAGGGTCAACAAGGATGAAAGGATCAAGAAGGCCGCGAAGGATCAAGCTCCAGCAGCAAAAGACACCCTCCAACTCGATCATAACCTTCTTACCCCAACTGAGATCTAAGCTTTCAAGATGATTGAATTAGCTCGTATACAAAACAAGTATCTCACACAAGAAAATATTTTTTTGAAGGAGCATATTGGCGCACTCAAGGGCATTATTCGCAAACTGGAGGACCTCTTACGCTCGATGTGCGATTATCCGTCACCTCCACCTTCTTCACCGACAAAGGAGATATAATCACTTGGGTATGGGCACTCCCCTTGGCAACTGCCAAGCTTGGGGGAGGTGCCCCGGTATCGTATCACAATCACAACTCCTATCTTTACCGTTTTTCTTAGTTCAATCCTATTAGTAGTATCTTGATCTAGTAGAATAAAGTTTATGGCATGATCTAGTTTTGAGTTTTGCTTTATGATCTTTCTATGTAACCGAGTCTGTGAGCTATATATAATAAAGATTAGTGTTGAGTCAAGGGCTTGATTATTTTGCCATGATCTTGGGTGAATAAAAGAAAAGAGAAAAAGAATAAAAAGAAACAAAAAGTTCATATTGATCTTATTGAGAGTAATGACTTCACATAGAAAGAGTATGATGATTAAAAGTTGTCGGGAGTTGGCAGACATAGCTTTGGTCATTGTTGCAATTAATAGGAAGTAATAAGGAAAGAGAGGTTTTTCACATATAGATATATTATCATTGGCATCTTTTATGATTGGGAGCACTCATTAAAATATGACATGCTAAAGAGTTGATGTTGGACAAGGAAGACAACGTAATGAGTTATGTCTTTCTTATATGTGAGATAAAGTATGTTGTCATGGATCCTCTAACTTGTTGAGCTTGCCTTTTGCCCTCATGCTAGCCAAATTCTCAGCACCACGTAGAAATACTACTTGTGCTTCCAAATACTCTTAAAACCAGTTCTGCCATGAGAGTCCACCATATCTACCTATGGATTGAGTAAGATCCTTCAAGTAAGTTGTCATCGGTGCAAAGCAATAAAAATTGCTCTAAATATGTATGATTGATTGGTGTGGGAGAAATAAGCTTTATACGATCTTGTGATGTGGAAGTAATAAAAGCGACGGACTGCATAATAAAGGTTCATATCACAAGGGGCAATATAAAGTGACGTTCTTTCGCATTGAGATTTTATGCATACAACCATAAAAGCGCATGGCAACCTCTGCTTCCCTCTGCGAAGGGCCTATCCTTTATTATTATCTTCTACCTTATGCAAGAGTCATGGTGATCTTCACCTTTTCTTTTTCATTTTATCCTTTGGCAAGCTCAGCATGTTGGAAAGAACATGATATATATATATATATATATATATATATATATATAAAATTGGATGTAGGGGACCATGAACCATTATTGTTGACATTACCCTTGAGGTAAAATGTTGTGGGGCAAAACTATAAGCCCCTATCTTTCTCTGTGTCCGATTGAAACTCTGTAACCACAAGTATCGCGTGAGTGTTAGCAATTATGGAGGACTAAATGATAGTTGAGTATGTGGACTTGCTTTTTAGCTCTGACATAGACTCTTTCCGATGTTATGATAAACTGCAATTTCTTCAATGACTGAGATTATAGTTTGTCGGAGCCCAATAAGGTTTATGATTTATACTTTTGCATTGTGAATAGATCATCACTCGAACATAAGTAATCATATGACAAAATCTATATATGTTGCTGTTATGAGAATAATCATGATGCCTTCGTGTCCATATTTTATTTTTATCGACGCCTCTACCTCTAAACATGAGGACATATTTATTGTTATCGGCTTTTCGCTTGAGGACAAGCGAGGTCTAAGCTTGGGGGAGTTGATACGTCCATTTTGCATCATGCTTTTATATCAAAATTTATCACATTATGGTCTGTTATTTCACTTTATGTCACAATACTTATGGCTATTCTCTCTTATTTTACAAGATTTACATAAGGAGGGAGAATGCCGGCAGCTGGAATTCTGGGCTGGAAAAGGAGCAAATATTAGAGACCTATTCTGCGCAACTCCAAAAGTCCTGAAACTCCACGGAATATCTTAAAATAAATAAAGAAAAATCCTCGTCAAAGATGAAGGCCATGGGCCCACACCCTGCTCACGAGGGTGGGGGGCGCGCCCCCTACCTCGTGGGCCACCCTGATGGCTCTCCGACGCCCATCTTCTCCTATATGAAGTCTTTCGATGAGAAAAAAATAAGAGGGAACTTTTCGGGACGAGACTCCGCCGCCACGAGGCGGAACCTTGGCGGATCAAATCTAGAGCTCCGGCAGAGCTGTTCTGCCCGGGATACTTCCCTCCGGGAGGGGGAAATCATCACCATCGTCATAACCAATGCTCCTCTCATCGGGAAAGGGCAATCTCCATCAACATCTTCACCAGCACCATCTCATCTCCAAACCCTAGTTCATCTCTTGTATCCAATTCTTGTCTCAAAGTCCGGGACTGGTGCTAGTAGGTTGCTAGTAGTGTTGATTACTCCTTGTAGTTGATGCTAGTTGGTTTATTTGGTGGAAGATCATATGTTCAGATCCTATATGCATATTATTACCCCTCTGATTATGAACATGAATATGCTTTGTGAGTAATTACGTTCGTTCCCGAGGATAAGGGAGAAGTCTTGCTATTAATAGTCATGTGAATTTGGTATTCGTCTGATATTTTGATAAGATGTATGTTGTCTAGCCTCTAGTGGTGTTATGTGAACGTCGACTACATAACACTTCACCATTATTTGGGCCTAGAGGAAGGCATTGGGAAGTAATAAGTAGATGATGGGTTGCTAGAGTGACAGAAGCTTAAACCCTAGTTTATGCGTTGCTTCGTAAGGGGCTGATTTGGATCCACATGTTTCATGCTATGGTTAGGTTTACCTTAATACTTTTGTTGTAGTTGCGGATGCTTGCAATAGAGGTTAATCATAAGTGGGATGCTTGTTCAAGTAAGAACATCACCCAAGCACCGGTCCACCCACATATCAAATTATCAAAGTATCGAACGCGAATCATATGAACGTGATGAAAACTAGCTTGACGATATTCCCATGTGTCCTCGGGAGCGCTTTTCCTATTATAAGAGTTTGTTCCAGCTTGTCGTTTGCTACAAAAGGATTGGGCCACCTTGCTGCACTTTATTTACTTTTGTTACTTGTTGCCCGTTACAATTTGTCCCGTCACAAAACTATCTGCTACCACTTATTTCAGTACTTGCAGAGAATACCTTGCTGAAAACCGCCTATCATTTCCTTCTGCTCCTCGTTGGGTTCGACACTCTTATTGAAAGGACTATGATAGATCCCCTATACTTGTAGGCCATCACTCTTATACTACATATAATGGTTACAACATTAACCAATATCTACAACAGTAAACCAAGATAGTATTCTAGCTAAACCTGACGTGTTCCTATAAATTGAGTAAGGATGGGATTCAAACATGTCAAGGATGGCGTCGATTGCAATGTGGCCTTATAGCAACTCTATCAGATAGTTAATATGCCGACTTTGGTCTAAAATGTCACTCTAATAGAGTCGCCATAATTTATGGAGGGCGCTCCATATACAGCTCGCGAGCCTCCATATTTGATGGTTGTGGCCGTTTGTTTGGATAGTGCATCATCCGGCAACCATTCGTGCCAGAGAGAAGTTTCACCTCCCTCTTTGCCTCCATCATTGGCCCATGGCAATTTTAGTTCTCCTTTTTCCTGCCGCCTACCATGTTTTTCCGCCATCCGTCACCTGCATCTATAAAAAAGCCGCAAAATCTTCACTTCCCTTCTCACTGTTCACAACCTCCACTTCCCTTCTAGCCGCCCACTACCTCCATTATCAATGTCGGCGGACTGGATATTGTTATTGGAGGAGAAGCGCTGGTAAAATTTATACCGGGCATTTTCAAAGTATTAGCGCATGTGTCCCCAAGATGATGAACATAATTTTCCAATTAGGTGGAAAGAAATCGACGACTCGACAACGATTGTGTGATGCATGGAGGAGTGAATTCGAAGTCAATGTTTAAAATTGTGAGAACCGGGGAGTCCATGTGATACATGGATTGTTAGCTTCTTAGGCCAACTCTAATGCATGACCGCAAACGGAAGTGTGTTTTGTCTGGTTTATGTCCGTTTGTGTCGGCAAAATGGATGCAAGGGTCCATTTGCGGTCGTCTGCCCGTCGCCCGTCGGTGCCCCAACCGCCTGCCGCATCAAATAGTTTCTGCATTTTAAACATAATTTTTAAGTAAAAAAGGCATGCAAAATAATTTAAGATAATAACTTATATATTACTTAACTTAAGTCCACAAGTCCCAGTCAAACATTAAAATTAAACTTGAACTAAAGAAAACATAAAAATAATGAAAACCTAGATCGGCCGTCGCCGTTGTGCTGGCCTTCTTCAGTCGCCGCCATCCTCGTGGTGAGGTTGATGTACGTAGGTAGCTGCCAAAGGTGGGATGGTGGCCCCTGCGGCGGCTGCCAAAGTTGGGCCAGCGTCGCCTGATGTGGCTGCGGCACCATTTTGGTGGCCATGACGGGCATGGTGACCATGGCTCGACGCCCACCCACGAGGCCGGCGCAAACATGTACTCTGGCGTGTAGGGCACTGTCGATGTCCACATCCATGACTGCCCCACCATGGCAGGTCCCAGGACATGGCCGGAGCCGCCGAAGGCTCCAAACCACCTCCTCTTTCACCTCTAGCTATGATATGGCGATGACGCCCCACGGTCAACAATACCATCTGCATGTCAAGGCCGTCGCCGACAGCGGGGTGGCCATGTCCCAATACCGCTGGCACACCTCCACCTTGATGTATGATTGCATGCCCGGCGGGGCCGCCGATGTCGAAATGGAGAAGCCGGGTGGCAACATGAAGTAGTCGGCGACGCTCCCCGATGATGCAGAGGACGACCCTGCTTTGTCTTGTGCTTCACCTTCTTGCCGGGGATCCACTTCCACATCCCCATGCCAGCGGCTGGCGGGGAGCGAGGAGCGAGGGCGGCGCTAGGATTGGCATTGTCGGGGCGTGAGGGGGCAGTGGAAGAGTGTGGATGTGGCTGTAGTTCAGAAGTGGACTGGCCGGTCCACGGCCTCACCATTAAAAAAGACGCATCAGGGCGGCTGGGAGGATGATGTGTGGTCCCGACCACGCGTGCGGACTAAATGGGGTCGTCAGGAAGCAGTTGCACGATCGACATGCGGGCCCGATGGCGGACAATGAAAGGACGTGTGCTTGTCCTTCCAGTGTCAGTCTGGAGGCAAATCCGGCCCAAATTTGCGCCGAAATTGGGTCGAGCCAGACATATTTGCTCATGCCCTCGCGCGTTGGGCCATCTGTCTCGATCCAAACGGATTGGGGCGGACAAAATTGGGTTGTGACTGGATTGGCCATACGGTTTCTAGCATCACCATTGGAATCGAGTCGTTGCTACCGGAATCGGCACATGGAAGCTTGAATCGCCATCGAAATTGGTACCTCGTTGTAATTGTCCTCACCCTCACCGCCGTGCTCGTGGTCGTCCAAGCCCTCACCACCGTGCTGGGATTTAACCGGATATTGTTGGTTTTGCTGAATATGATGTATTGAAGATTGGAAGAGAAAAAGAACCTAAATTCTTAATGGTGCAGCTGCACTAATTGGCTTTTACGAGCGCACACGGTGCACGACAAAAACTCACACTACGAAAAAGGTAATTAGCATTACATGTCATCATTACACTACAAAAAAAGGAAAGTATACTTCCTCATCCATCGAACACCCTGCTTTGCATAAATCAATCAGGAAAGGACAAGCACATGCATTTATTTGGGCTTAATTTTTTTTAAAAGCCATAACTTTTGCATCAAGTATCTGAATTTGGATCCGTTTTCACCGTTGGGTTTCTTGCGACGAGTTCTTCAAAACTAGATCCCCATATGGATATGTTTCGACAAACTTTCTGTTTTGAGCAACTTTGGGTGCTAAAGAGGCAACTTTGGGTGCTATAAGAAAGCAACTTCTTCTTAGTTTGCCTACTATTATTGCCAATCAACAAGAAGTCATTATAACTTGCCTCCCATGACTATCCTATTCACTAAATTCATATATAAGTTGCCCCCAAATGCTTATTAGTGCAGCTCCACTATTTGGAGACGTCAAGCGTACCCTCCCGAGCCATTTGATTTGGCACGCAGGTGCTTTCCTGTCTAGTGTGGCGACCGAAGGTATGGTGAGGCCCCTTCCAAAAAAAGAAAAGAAATAACCACTGCAGTTCGTGGAAGCGTCGGCCCCACCCCCACCCCCACCCGCACTCCCACCCCATTTTTTTGTCGGTTACCGTCGAAGAGATGGAGAGAGAAAGGGGAGGGAATTCGCTCATGCCCCGCAGTGATTCACTGTCGAAGGGAGGCAGCAGGCGACCTCGGCGACCACACAAATCACGGCTGGATTTCGTAAAAACTATCACACAACAAAAGCAACAAAAAACACAGAAAAAGATACTTGGATCCTTTTTTATACACAATACACGAAAGATAAGATAATTGCTCACAATTAACCATACAGTTGCCTAAAACCATGTATCTCATTGCTCAATCCTCATGAATAGAAACATTACCAAGACCGCGATTTGGCCAATATCTAAAGGTTTTAGATACCTTTCAATTAAGTTTGTGTCACGATGGTGTGTCAAGAGTTTCTTCTCTTCGGGTGGGATCCAATGATATGATCATAAACACTTGGCGAATGATCGTAGATGGTGGCGGGGTGGAGCTGGTCATGGGAACATAACTAAACCCATGAGGTTTTTATGGTATTAAGTTTATCTGTGAATTACTAAGAAAACGAACACCTTTTTGAGGTATGATAGTTGCCACAATAAGCTATACAGTTGCCTAGAACCATGTATCCAGTTGCCCAATCCTCATGAATAAAAACATTACCAAATACATAATTTGGCTAATATGTAAAGGTTTTAGATACCTTTTAATTAATATTTTTTTCATAGAGATGCATCAAGAATTTCATCTCCTCGGGGTGGGATCCCTTGGTATGATCGTAAATACTTTGCGAATGATCATAGAAGGAGAGTGGTGTGGAGCTGGTCATGGGGACATTACTAAAATCACGAAGTGTTTTTAGGGGATTAAGTTTATCTTTAACTCCCTTCAGAAATGAACATGTGTATGCTCTTTATCCCTTTTTTAGGTGTCATAGTTGCCTACAATCAACAATACTATTGTCTAAAACAATGTATCCAGTTGCCCACAATCAGCCATACAGTGTTGTCTGAAATCATGTATCCAGTTGCCCACAATCAGCCATACAGTGTTGTCTGAAATCATGTTGCCCACAATTAGCCGTACAGTTGTCTAAAATCGTGTATCCAGCTGCCCACAATCAACCATATAGCTGTCTAAAACATTGTGCCTAGTTGCCCTATCCTCATGAACAGAAACATTACCAAGAACAAAGGTGTCTAGAAAAGTCGATCCCGACATTTGGGGTGATTGGGTGTCCTTATGATAGGCAACTTAGAGGTGAAGTTAGTCAATTGGTAGTCATGGTAACTAACTTAGAAGTATCCTCCGCTGATAGGTAGTCATGCTAAGGGAAAAAAGGACTTGCTTTCCTATAGAACTGAAGTTGCCTCTGTAGCATACAAAGTTGCTCAATTTTTTTTTTGCCAAAACCTATTCATAAGGGATCTAGTTTTGAAAAACTCGTCTCAAGAAACCCAATAGTGGAAACGGGTCTAAATTCTGATATTCGAATCAAAAGTTATAACATTTTAATTTTTTTGAAACCGCACATAAATGCATGTGGTCTTTCAGCTGAGGTAACCTGAGGATGGATGATTACGTACTTTCTTTTTTTATAAGCTAGGATGACATGTCACATCAATTTTCTAATATGGTGGATGCGCTCGACCAGTCCATCGAGCGCCAATGCGCTGCCTAGCCACGTCCGAAAAGAATGTGTCACTAATGAATCGATCGCATCGATATGTAAACAGCCATTAGGAGGATTTCGTGTTACTGTTTGTCTCGACACCCTCCATATATTCAGACAAAGTGCGCTTCATATACGACACCGAGGCTGTCATAAAGTGTGAGCTTCATATACGATACGGAGGTTGTTTTTTTTTCGCGAAAGATATACGATACGGAGGCTGTCATACAGTGTGCGCTTCATATACTTACGATACAGAGGCTGTTAATATGGCAACTCCAGTTTGAAACCATGTGATGGGTGCGCCTTGCGGTACGTCCACGACGACCCAATCATAGTCTCACAAGCATGGTTCCCCGTGATGAGCTGCTGCACAGCACCCACCAGGCACCAGTTAACCTGATCAAAATGTCACCTGGAATAGAGTAAACGCATCCCAAAAACTATAGATTTGTCTCCAAAAGCCAGCTGACAAACAAAATTATTTGCCCCTTTCTCAAGACACGGCCGGTGATCGCCGATGGGCCATCATGTACGCATTCTTTATGCGAGTGCAGACGTAGCAGTTGGGGCGTCACGGCGCTGACGCACGGGGCCCGACGTACGTAGTACGTCGCTTGCATCGACCCAGCGGTGGACAGCAACCTGACGATGCATTCGATGCGAGGCGAGGCGAGACGAAGCTCCTTGAAGCCGCTGATGGCCTAGTGGGTCGGTGAGAACGTGGGTGGCAGACCATGCCCTGATTAGTGGCTAATTAATTACCCCCATTTGACTAATGCAGACCGGGTGAACGGGCTGCTCACTGCATGCGCTGGACTGCGAATTATCACGTGGGCGGCGAACTGAGCTCCAACACACTAGAACCCGGTGATTGATTGTAACAACCATGCAACTAATCTTGCGTTGGCCATTATCTGGAATTCTTATGTTATTAGGGGCCTCTTACCTGCGTGTAGTATACAACAAGGGACCCCTCAAACACACCGTGAGGAAGCCAGATTACCTCAGCCCCTGGATGTCACACAGGCCACATCACGCCCACGACTCTTCCACCGGTCATCAAATAATCACGTGAGGCGAAAACCACAACCACTATTTTTTTTTTTCGTCTGGGTAGATCACACATGCAATTGGACTTGACCAACAATTCAAGAATTAGTCATGAAAATGAAAATTACCATGCATTGATGTTCAACAGTCAACACCACAGATTCACAGTCACCCCTGTCGCTAGTGCATGTAATTTTTTTTGTGCATCAGTGAAATCGATATTATTTTGCTTCGATTGTGACCATCCTAGTTGATTTTTTTAATCCAGTGTCACAATTATGTGTACAAAATGTGAAAGTGTTAGGACAAACCAAGGGCCAATTAAACTAGCCAGGGAGATAAAGTCATTGTCCTGACCTTGCCAAAAATCCAACAGTTAATTAATGTTCTGTGTTTCATAAACGTGACGTCCAAATGTTGATGAGCCAATTGATATGTCTCTACAGCCACCCTCTGTATCTAGTACTAGATCCACCAAATGGACATATATTTTAGAAAATGCATCCTTACGCCCATGTTGAAGATTTTTAATGGTACTAGTTGAAGGCCTCGTTTTATTTCTACGGAGAAGAGGCCTCATAATTTGAAGACCTCTTTGATTGCGGTATTTCATAGATGCGAGAATAGAAAAACACTTGATTTGAATGCCATATACTCGTCAATCCTATAGGATTAGCAGCAAAGAGTGTTTGACATGCCACAAGAATACTAAAGTACTTGACCTAGAAATTTGGGTGCATGGAAAAATATTCTCGAGAATATAGTGCAAAGAAATCCTAAGGTAAACTCCTAAACATTTCAATTCCACAATCAAAACGACCCCATACGAAAAGTTTCTAACGATTTGAATCCTCCCAAAATTATGTGAAATCCCTTTGAAACAAATAATTCATCTGTTTGTGGCCCACAAACCAATTTGACCCCTTATGTTAAAAGGAACGAAGAATAATACCATGTTTGTTTACACATTGTTCAGATTATTTTGTATATACTACGTACAAATTTGGCTTGTTTAGCTCCACATCATTTCGATGGGTGCAGAACATGACATATAACGGCGGGAGGGTGATTTCCTAGATTGCCCAGATGCAAATAACAACAATCGGTCCATGTTGATGGGTCGTAATGTTGGTGTAAGGAGGCCCATGTTGATGTTGTGATGACCAATGTGTAAGGGGGTTTTATCCGACATAGGCTCTGGATGGTGCAGAGCGCGGCTTACCAGGGTAACAGTTCCCTTGCTAGCAGGTTAGTCTTTTATGGAACATGACTTCTTATAAGGTTGTTCTACTAACAGTATTGGCATCGTATTTTTTTTATGTCCTACTCCCTCCGTTCACAAATATAATATATTTTGAATATTTTAATATGGACTACATACGGATTAAATTAAGTGAACAAACATACTAAAACGTGTATACATACATCTAATTCAGAAAAAAATAGAACATCTTATATTTTTAAACGGAGGGAGTATAATTTAGAAACATTACAACTGTGCAGCATTCCAGCCCTTCGAAACCACTTGCGTTTTCGTCCTTTGGATGTCCTCCCAATCCCATCTCTGCTTCCTCGGATGACCATCGGGTGGTATACATGATGGGTCGCTACTCCGGCAGCAGGTGGATCATACATAACAAATCCTCGGTAGGCATTGTACACCAAAGGGGTCATAAACCACACATAAACTTCATTGATCTTATTTTGTTAAATTCTAGTCTTCTCCTTTGGCCATTGTCTTCCATGAGTCATATTCACAACACAATTAGCCCCAAATTCAAATAATCCACACATACGGTCAGTCACAAATCGCACACATGCATGCGCTTAAACACTTGCAAGGCTGGATAGATAAACAATTCTCTTTTGCACCTAAACACGCTGTATAGATACTCCTCAGTCGACAGGCATTTGCATTACAGTATCAGCGTTGAATAATTAAACCCATACGGACACATAGCCATAACACCTCCCCAGCCAGCTGGTCTCCAAGGCCATTATCCAAAGCATCCAGCAGGTCCAACCCCAGCCAGGGTTCACATCGTCTCCACCTCCTCAATATTCCCCAATGGCGATGCGGCCCAAGTCCGAGATGTCGCCGCCGCCGGCGCCCCCGTCGCCCTCCGACCAGAGAGACGCTGTCATAGAGGAGCTCCGGAAGGGCTCTCAGCTTGCGGAGTTCCTCCGGCAGCAGGTGGAGCTCATCCCGGAGGACAGCCGCCGTGACGCCGCGCTGGCCAACGTGACCGACATCACCACGGCCCTCGCGTCGTCACTCTCTGTGCTCCAGTCCGAGAGAGAGCAGTACTACTGCTCCTCCTCCTCCGACGCCGGCCATGCTTCTGGCGCCTCCGGTGGTGGCGGGGTGCGAAACGGCGCAGTCGCACGCACCAGGAACAGGAAGGCGAAGCATCGGCGAGGCACCTATGGCGAGGAGCTCCCAATGTGAGTACCTACTTAAAGACTCCGTGCGATGTTTGCTACAGCAAATAGTACTGTTGGATAGTACTGTGGCATGCGTATCTGTGGGGATCTGTGCTTGAGAAGGATTGGTATTATCAGATCTATGGTGTATTTTTGGTTTTGCAGTGAGGATGAACTAGTCATTCATATCCCTAGAAAAGAACTAATCACTGTCATCCCATGGCACAGTTAACAGCTATCTAATCTAGTTCCTTTATATTCTTGATAACGAAGTTGTTGCTTTGTTGCTAGATCTTGTTTATCCCAGTTGGTGGGGCATCATGCAGTAGCATATTGTTGTTTCTCTCCGCGCGTACCATTGATCTATATTTTATGGTTAGCTAGGAAAGTATATATATGTGCAGTAAAGCTTATTTCTTTTTATTTCTCCCATCTTGTTATATAGCAAGGAGATACTAACCGAGGCACCAGAAAATGATCGATTCCACTGGAGGAAATATGGGGAGAAGAAGATCCTCCATGCTGATTTTCCAAGGTATAATGCTTAATTTGATGGACTTTTATCCACTTTCTTATTCATTTCTATAAATGTGGCATTAGCTTATGGATATGTACCTTGCATTTCCTCCTGTGGATTAATAACGAAAGCTAGTAATCAGTTTCCGTAAGTAGTAACTAGTACACCTCTATTCAATTCCTTTGTACCTTGGCATATATCTGTGTATCCTTAGATGCAGACGCTGGGAGAGTTCTCTCTTTCATTTTGTGTTTTTTTTTTATTTTACCTAATTTAACCCACATCCTTTTCTAAAAAAACCTAATTTAACCCACATGGACTCAACTGTAAAGCACTAGCTGGAGCTGTGTTGTGTTGTTGAAATGAAAACATCAAAGTACCTGAACTTTAAATTAAGCATTTGTGGCCTGGCATGGATCATGACCTCACATCAATTAGTTTCCCCAAAATATATAGTTGAATTATGCCCCATTTGGGGGACATTGAATATTAGCCACCTTCCGAAAGCTGGCTTAATTTTCTAATAAGCTTTTTGTTAGTATAACAGTTAGGACGTCCACATCCTACCTTTAATTAGACAGACGTATAAGTATATGCGGTAGCACAAAAAAATGTACATAAAATGAGAAGTTATACTAGATATAGTCCTCTCCTTTTTTCAATGTGTGGAGGTTCGAAAACATTTTCCATAGATGCATATGTTGTGCATCATCGATGACTCAACATGCTTTTCATGTCAAGTTATTGCAGAGGCCGGGTTTTTCTACCGGTGACTCGCCATCATTTATCTACAGTTTCAATTAGCGGGCTATGCCAAATAGTGGCACCCGACTCAAACAGCTATAGCGCTGCTATTGCGGGTTATAGCCTCACTATATTGCAACCTTATCAGACAATTATACATGAATACCATTTAGTGGCATCCTGCTCAAACCACTATAGAGTGGCTATATAAAATTTTGAATTAATTTACCGCATTTCATCTATCGCCAGAAGTAATTTACGTGAATTCACAGTGTGTTTTCCATGTAGTCCTAACTCCTGACTCCTAACTCATGTTTGTTCCAACAAAAATTAACCGAGAACATAAAAAATCTACGTGTTCACCCGCTTGGTAAATCTTGCAGGTTATACTACAGATGCGGATACAGCGACGAGCACAAGTGCCCGGCGAAGAAGTACGTGCAGCAGCAGAACAGCAGCGACCCGCCCATGTTCTTGGTCACCCTCATCAACGACCACACATGCGATACTTTGTTCCCAGATGAAGACCAAGACCAACCACCCAGCAGCTCAAGCAGCGCTAATAACTCGCAGGTGCTCGACTTCTCCAAAGCGTCGCTCTCTTCGGCTGTTGGTATCTCGAGGTTGAAGAAGGAGGAAGACGCGGACATGTCCGTGACCGTGCCCAGCTACAACTACACGTATGATGAGCTGTCTTCTTCCTCGTTGCCGTTCCTGTCGCCCAAGCAGTGGGAGATGGAAATGGAGGTCAAATCACTTTTTCGTCGTCACTCTGGGGATGGTAACTAGCTAGTTAGCTCGTGAAACTCAGTGTTTTAGCTAGATCAACTTGTTGCGCATGCAAACATCTACCTGAAACTTAATAATTGCATGCATGTTGTGAGAGATAATTGTAATGATAGTAGTACAACATCACAAGTTACTAGAAAGTTTTTTGAGATGAACTACTATAACAGACTTGAGCTTATTTCTTCGCAAAAAAAAAACTTGAGCTTATTTCCTCGCAGAAAAAAGAAAGACTTGAGCTTATTTATGCCTATGCAGTGCAACAGGCCTGCTGTCTCTGAAGCTTGCGGTTTTTTTTTTGCGAGGGTAAAGAGTTTTATTCCATAAGAATAGGGTTATTGCTCCATATTGTCATGTAAGATCACCGCAAAAAAATATATCTCATGTACAACACATTTAGCTTCTAAGCTCGCGTTCGTCTATTCTCCAAGTATTTATGTTCTGTAACTAAATTACAGTAGGTAAATCACCTGCTGTTTTCGGTAAAATAAAAGTATTAGCTAGCTCCTAGCTGGCCCAGCCCATTTGTTCCAAAGGAACACGAATGCATGGAAAGCGTTCTATCAGAGATGCACAGTGTTAGTATGAATAATTTTTTCTAGGGTTTGAGAGTGGGAGGCAACTGCATTTCCCCTTGATCCGTCGACGCCACCGCAGGTTCCCCTGCCTTCTGACGACCACTGTGGCAGTGTGATGGTGGGGGAACCTTGGATATATTTGTTCGTATTGTCTTCTATTGGGTTTTGAGTTTTTCGTTGTCGATGAAGTTGGGTTAGCAATGATGATGAGAATAATGATCCTTGGCTTTTGCCATGTCGACTCATGGCAGGGGTGTCGATGTGTATGATGTCAATCGTCGAGCATTCAGGTATGGCATGATTATTGTTTTTCCATGACGGCGGCGTCCTATGGAGGGGGCTGGGCGGGTAACGTTGCGGCATAGTTTTGTTCTCCACCAGATACGGCTCTGTCAGGGAATTATGAAGTTTGTGTTTCCATGGCTGGAGATGGAATTATTGTTTGGTCCTCCTCGTTGCTAGCTTCTTTGGGACGACAACTTCTCAAATCATGGTCACCAATGTCTGCTAGTTTGTATCAAATGACTTCCCGGTCACTGTTTCTACAGGCTCATGTGTTTCAACAAGGTTGCTTTGGTAAGATGGAGACTCGGATGCGGCAACGAATATGCTCACAGCGTGTTGTCGGTGAATGCATAAGGAAGACTGCGGTGACTTCTTCAAGGACTTACCTGTAGTTTCGTATTCTTGTCAGGAAGTTTTTGCAAATGTTTAATTTTATTTAGTATATGAGCTTGGGCGTTTTCCTAAAGAAAATAAATGCATAGCGTTGGCAAAGAAAAGCTACATTTGAAAAGGTAACCAAAACAGTTCGTTAGCAACGCTAAGCTTGGATCAGCTCACATGAAACAGCATCTTGCAAGTAGCAATACAAATAAACTAGAGCCAGCCAGCCAGCCAGGGGTACTAGTGGGAGAATATCTGGTGCACCCGGTGCACCAAACATCCATGTTATATTTAAAATGTTCAAAAAATTCAGAAAAAAAATTGTAGCATATTCACACAACATTAATGTATGTTGTTGCAAAATTTCAAACATAGCTCAAAAATAAAAATATCAAATTAGACACTGAACAGTACATAAGATAAGTTGGTATTTAGGTTTGATCCACTATCACATTGATCTCAAAATTATCATTTATGTATCTCGAGTAATGTTTCAAATTTTAGTATAAAATTTTATAACAACATACATTGATGTTGCGTCAATGTGTTTCATTTTTTGATTTTTTTTTTCAAATATCTTAAAATATGCTACGGCATATGCGCTCTGGTAGCACCACAAGGATAAGTGCACCCTATACAAACTGCTAGTACATTCTTATCCTCAATTCATCGATGCTGATGTCATGGACGCTGTCGTGAGCATTGCGTGGCGACATGCAATAATGGCTCCCACACGAATAAAGTAACGAAGCGTGTCGATATGGTGGTGTGGCTTTCCTTGTAGTCTCATCAACATCTAATCACGAGTCATGTGCACACACTAGGCAGAGCCAGCTATGCCACCAGCCAAGTTCAGATCTGTAAGTTGTTGATAGTCCACTCAGGGCTCTGCATCGAGACAAAATTAACAAGTGCTTTCAAAGTCACTGCAAACGAACACGTTCTTCCGATCACATCCTGCACAAATACGGCTTGTTATCAAGTTGATCATTAGATAGTTCATCAAAGGCAAATCAAGTTGATCATTAGAAGACATTACTACAATGCAAAACAAGCTGTTGATCTATGGATGGATGCAAAGGTCGCAGAGGAACGCTCATTTTTCCAAAAAATAGTAACAAATCTAGTCGGGGAGAATGATCAACTTGATGCCGCTTGATCATTTGATAGCTCAGTACATTATTACAGTATACAAAGCAAGTTGTTGGTGTATGGATGGATGGAAAGGTCAGAGAGGAACGCCCATTTTTCCAAAAAGAGTAACAAATCTAATCGGGGAGAGCAAGTGTTCTTGGCGTTTGCTATAATGCCAAGTTGCCAACTGTGTTTAGCTTAACCGGGCAACATCAACTCCTGGTCCGGAAGACGGGCAAGTTTAATTAGCTTAATTCATAGTTGCCTGAAATGGCCGTCATTATGTATGCTGAGTTGCTCACAGAACCATACCACCTCTTTTGTCTCTTTATGAAATTCTTATCAATCAAACCTGCCAATAGAGTTATGAAAAATGAGTATTTTCCACAAGGGAACACGTTCAGTCGACTGACCGCATCGTGCACAAATACCCTGTTTTTTTTCCTTTGCGCAGAAAATACCACTTGTTGTTTTCTTTTTTGGAAAAGGGGTCAGAAAATACCTCTTGTTGTTGAGTGATATCGGGCTTTGGTGCCGTATTGTCAACGTTCATCAAGGGCAAACCAAGTTGATAATTTGATAGTTCAAATCATGACGAAACAAATTGTGACTATATATAAGGATGGATGCAGAGGTCAGAGAGGAACCTCCATTTTCCAAATTTAGTAACAAAAATAATGCAGGGGAGGGAGTAAGTGTGCTTGGGAGAGGAGAATAAGCATCCGAGTTTGGTATAATGCCAAGTTGCCAACTGTGTTTAGCTTAATCGGGCAAGGTCCACTCCAGCTCCGGAAGATGGGCAAGGTTAATTAGCTTAACTCATAGTTGCCCGAAATGGCCAGCATTAGTGATGTTGACAGAAACATACAACCTCCTTTGTCTCTTCTGAAATTCTCATCGCTCCGACCAGTACAAGTTTGACCAGTCAAAAGTCTCAAAGAGTATGCTTGTAAAGTTGTAATCAAGGTCTAGTAATAAGAGCATCTACGGCCTCTTTAAAAAAAAGAGCATCTACAGCAGAATACACAAATTCGATCCCGCAAATGCCTGCAGATGCATCTGAACGTATCCACAATAGTGGCCGGTAACATCTTAAAAAATCATTTCCACAACCGAATCCCTCAATTACGAAAGCTCAAATCCGTACAATTACATGGAACGTGATACCTAATCTAAGCGACGCTTGTCCGGCTCCACCGTGCCCTTGTTTGGCAACCGGATGTGCCCCTCAAAGTGTTGCTCCGGTCACCGGCAAAGTAGCGTAGGACACAGGACACACACCGACTCATGGGACTCGAGGCGCCGCCGTTTCCCATGCCCTACTCTTACCCATTGGAGTCCGGAGCCTTCATGGTGCGGTCGATGTGAAGTCGACGATTCAGTCAAGCTTTCTTCCATCCTTCCTTGCTCCTCGAGCTTGCACCCGCTCGACGTCTTTTTCATTCACTACTAGGGAAAACGTTATACACAGAACTTTAGCAGTAGCGCTTGTTAAAAGAGTATGCTACTGCTAGACAGCAGTAGCGTGTGCAAAATAAGCGCACTGCAGATGGACATATATCAATAGCGCGTCTCACCGAAAACTCGCTACTACTAAAATTCCAATCACTTAGCCGATGGGCTACACATAGTAGTAGCGATCTTCCAGAAACCGCGCTACCGCTAATAAACTTATAGCAGCGCGTTTATGCGTAAATCGCTACTGCTAACGAAAATAAAATGAAATGAAAAACGAATAGAGAAGTAAATGAAAATGAAAGAAATAGAAAAATGAGAAAGGAAAAATATAAAATGTAAAGAAAAATAAATGAAAAAGGGAAAAAATGATGAAGACGTAGCAGTAGCGCGTTCTCTGAAACGCGCTATAGCTAACTTAGCTAAAGCGCGTTTTCTGTAACGCGCTACCGTTACTTTTGACTTAACCAAAAACGGTTTCCCCCCGGCCACCACTTCTCCCCCAAATCAATCCCTCGCTCCACTTCGCCGCCGTCTCCCCCACTTCACCGTCTCTCCCACCCGCCATCTTCTGTCGGCGTCGACGCCGTGCTCATCCTCACGGCTGCCGCCCGAGGCCGCCCAGCCTCACCGCCGCCGCCTCTCGGGCCGCCCTCGACCTCACCGCCGCCTCCCTTGACCTCACCGCCGCCGCCCTCGACCTCACCGCCCCCGAGCCCTCCAGGACCACCGCATCCCAATCCTGAGCCCGCCCTCGCCGCCCGTACCTCCGTCACCGAGCACCTCCCCGCCACCGTCTCTCCCCTCTCTGTAAGCCCCCCACCCATCCTTTTTAGTTAATAGATGTTAATGTTAAGTAGTAGATAATGTTGATGTTTTTTAGTTAGGGTAATAATAGATGATGTTAAGTAGTAGATAATGTAGATGTTAATTAGTTCAGTAGGGTTTAGTTTTTGAATTGAGTTTATTTAACTAGATGTTAATTAGGGTAGTAGGGTTTAGTTTAGAGTAAAGTTTAGTTCAGTAGTTAACTAAATATAATCTATATTTGTTTTGAATTGAGTTTGAGAGAGCATGAGATTTGTGTAGATTTTATTGAAGTATCAAACGCTAGGACATGCAAATTTGAAGTGGTCAGGATATATGCAAATTCCTCAATTGTGTTTGCCCATGTTTCGATTGTGCCCAAGTGGCCTTTTGTTGTTTCCAGGGAATGAATCTAAAGCTATATGACAATGTGTCCGTTTAGTCCATACTTTCTGTATGACTAACTTTGAGTTATGCACGACGAAACTTTATTTGTGATGTAATTAAACCGTCCTCCTCGACTAGTGATGATCACTCTAGTTAGGGCATTTTGGGTACGATCAACTTTGTTATTTATGCTTATGATATGTTGCTTTTATTTTTGTCAAGTCTGTCTCTTTATGTTGCTCAACTATATATGTTGCATATCATCGACTCATGTGACGATGCAGGTGCATAGATCATCGATGGCGAAGAAGTGCTACGCCAGGAGTATATATACGGCGAGTGGCCGGAGTGTCAGGCCCAGGTGTACCGGTTTCCGGTTTCCGAGCGACATATAGTAGTTAGTTTAGGTTCACGCTAATGCGAGAGAGGGATACAAACTCATGTACTGCATAGTTTCGCTCTCACTCAAAGTGATAGCTCTGTTGACGCTCAAAAGTGGCACGTTTATAAAGAGTGGCTTGAAGCTATGTCAAGAGTAATTCAAACTTACTATTGAAAGTCACTATGAGATGGCTCTCTTCGAGAAGATCAAGATGAATATGAAGATGGTCTAAAATGGAGTTCGGATGCAAAAGTTATGACAACTTCAGAGATGCTCATGTTGACACCAGATTAAAGAATGGTTTGAAACCCAATTAAGATGTCCTCATATGGAAAAATGATCAACACAAATTGTCTTCGTCTTGTCAAAACGGTCGATTTTAATATAAAAATCATCCCAATCCGAGTTCGTATGCAAAAGTTAGAGTTATCGGAGTGCAGCCGTGTCACGAGGCGAGATGTGGCGCGCCCCACCAGACATAGGTCTGATGGGTAGCGCGAGCGAACAGGTGTTCTGCGTGACCATTTTGGCCCAGAAGATGGCCTCAAATCAAAAAACGTTCAATATGAAAGTTGTTCGTCTCGTCGAAACGGTCAAGATTGCTTTTGGGCTCGTTTCCATCCGAGATCGTTTACCACCACAAAAAGGACCCGCAAGGTGCAGCCAGTTTAAACCGAACAGTTTTGGAAAGTTTGGACAAAACCAATCCGAATTTGACTAGGGTTTTGAACGTGAATTCAAGCTTTTTCCTTGCACGGAAAGTCCAGCCGCCTCTTAAATACCTATAAGGGGTGACGGCCGATTGAACAACACACAATCGATCAAATCATCTACCACTTTTTACCTTTACCTTTATCTCTCTCCTTTGTTCTTCTTCTTCCTCGTTCTTCGTTCGTTCTTCGTTTGCAGGGCGGCGAACCTCGAGGCCCTAGGGGCGGTCAGGCCGAACTAGGGCAGCCCATAGCCGCTGCGCGCCCTGACGGGGTCCCTCCCGGGCGTGTGGGGTTTCGGGTCCTCAAAAGCACCCGCCGGATTGCTTGCGTATCGCGCTTCCGGACGGGTCTCCTTCGACGTGAGTTGCGGTGCATCACCCTCGGCGTTGGAGGTACACGGTGACGTGTTCGTGTGCGAACAAGCTCTTCTCGCGTATATCATTGTTTAGATGGATGACGATGTAGTTGCAAGTAATCGAGACTTGTATTGCTATTTTCGAGATGACGACGAGAGTCCACTTTGTGTTGGATGATGATTATGATGATGACATGATTTGATGAGACTAGTTGTATGTATATGCTATGATTACATTTGTATGTGTATGATATGCTAAAGATTATTGTATAAAGCCTATTGAAATACAAAACAAATATGCAGGGAAAAAAACTAATAAAACTAGTAGTAGCGAGGGGAACAAAGTTAGCAGTAGGGCCGCCTTACCAGTAGTGCTTCCCTGTAAAAAGTGTTGCAGATAATATCAGCAGCGCTCTTCACCAAAGCGCGCTGCTGCTATCCATGTATAGTAGTAGCGTGGGACGACAAGCGCTACTGCTACACGTTAGCTGTAGCGCCTTATCAGTAGCGCATCGTCTCGCGTTACTGATAGGCCTAAAATCCGTGCTGCTGCTAGGCTTTTCCCTAGTGATTGTTTGTTCTGAGGTGGATTCAAATCACTCTCTCCGTTTGGATTTCGAGTCCAAAAGGCCCGGATCCGTCGTGTTCAGGGAAGGCTGACACGTCCACCACAACGAGGCTACGCCACCCGGGGTTGTTGGCCATCCGTTAAGGCACCATAGAGCGCGACTCCACCTCGCCAATGTCGGTCGCGGTCTCCCACGCGCTCTGCTTCGTACAACAGGCACGCCGCACCATACCCTCGCCGCCGAGCCATGAATGGCCTCGTCATCGACGCGCCAACGAAGAGGCTACGTGTCCGCCGAGGCGTTCGGGCGCCAAACATAGCGTATTTCCTCCGGCGAGGAAGCGACGACACACCACGTGCTACATCCACACACCATTGGGGCGGACGCGATGGATTCCCGGCGGATTGAGGCCGACTGCAGTCGGGCATTTCTCCTCGTGGGCCCGGCAGAGTGCAATGCGAATGAACATCGCCTCCTCTGGCCCGACTGGGATGAGGTCCAAGTTTGTAGATCGGCTGACAGAGGAATCGAATCCGCTGCTCGCCATGCCGGAGAAGCCGGAGTTTGCTAGGGTTTGGTCCGCGGAGGGGAGTGAAGTTGCTAGGGTTTGGTCCGGGGAGCGGATGGGGATGAATATATGTGGGGTTGCGGTGGACTAGCATGGGCCAGATCCGACATGATGGACATGCCCGGGCTTCTCCATATCCGCAATAGATTTGGGCTAGATATGAGGGGTGTTGGTCTGCCCGGGTGTTTGAGGCCAATTTGAGACGCCT